>NC_044063.1:925087-1000087 GCF_902167405.1 Gadus morhua
GGGGAGTAGGAGGAGGAGGGAGGAGGAGGAGGAGGGAGGAGGGGGAGGAGGAGCAGCAGGAGGAGGAGGAGGGAGGAGGAGGAGCAGGAGGAGGAGGAGGAGGAGGGAGGAGGGGGAGGAGCAGGAGGAGGAGGAGTGGGAGGAGCAGGGAGGAGGGGGAGGACAGGTGTCCCTGGTACACCCGGAGGAGGAGAAGCTCCTTTCTAATCGCTTATTACACGGCTTCGCACACACATAAACAAACACTCAAACCCTCTGGCACACACAGACTCAAACACAGTCGCACACACAGACCCACTGTACCACACACACACACACACACAGACCCACTGGCCCACACACACACACACACACACACAGACCCACAGGCCCACACACACACACACACACACACACACACACACACACACACACAGACCCACTGGCCCACACTCAGCCCGTGGGGGCCGTCCTCACCTTGGTGTCCACGATGGAGCAGGCCACCTGCTTGACGTAGGCCAGGTCGGCAGCCTGGGGCAGCAGCACCGACTCTCTGGTCAGACCGATCTGGATGATGAAGGAGCCCCCGGCCGGGACGGGGGGCCCCGGGGGCATCGTGGCCCACCCGGGGCCGGGGCCCGCCCCCATCACCAGCCCCAGGTCCATGGGGGGCAGCCCCCCCGCGGTGGGCGTGGACGGTACGGACATGGGGACCCCCTGCTGCATGACCTCCGACCCCAGGGGCGAGGGGCCCCTGGGCGGGAAGAAGACCTGGGCGGCGGGCCCCGGGGACAAGCAGGGGCTGACGTTGGCCATTGCACCCCGGTCCGCTAACACCGCCTTCTGTAGGGGCTCACAGCATGCAGCCGTAAGGCTTGGTCCGGGTCCTGGTCCTGGTCCTGGTCCTAGTTCTGGTCCTGGTCCTGGTCCTGTGAGTCCTCCTGGTCTAACCCCCGGCCGGAACGTGAAGGAACAGATCCTGTACAGGAAGCAGTGGCTCTCTCTCTCTGTCTGTCTGACTGTTTGTCTCTCCCTGTCTGTCTCTCTCCCTGTCTCTCTCTCTCCCTGTCTCCTCTCTCTGTCTGTGTGTCTCTCTCGGTCTCTCCCCTGCGGTTGGCAGCCTGTTCTCAGACGTCGGAGCTCATTGTCCTTGTGTCTCTCTCGGTCTCTCCCCTGCGGTTGGCAGCCTGTTCTCAGACGTCGGAGCTCATTGTCCTTGCCTAACAAGCGCGAGCAGTGTGTGGGAAAGAGTCGTAAAAAGGCACGGTGAGGAGGGGAATCGTACCTCCTCCTCGTTTTCCTTTCCCTCCTCTCCGCCCCCTCCTTCCTCCTCCTCTTCCTCTTCTTCCTCCTCCTCCAACAAGTTGCTCTGCAGAGGAGAAAGTTCACCCTCCCCTCAGCTGAAGTACATAGTCTGTCCTCCTCTCCAGGCTGAGCTCAAAATGGCCTCCTGGGCAGGAAACGGTGCGAGCAGGAGAGACTACTGAGCTTTACTATTTACAAAGTCTTGCCTGTTTCAGTTTCAGCCTCGGTTGAATGTTTTCTGAACAGAGCAGCGTGAACATCGCCCTGGCCCCGCCCCCGGCCCCGCCCCCAGCCCCGCTTTCCTGATTCCTCATCTGTGAACTTTCTACAGAAAACAAGGAAGTGGCTTGACTGGCAGCGGCCGAAGCCAATAGGCGGTGGAACAAGTGATATCACAAGCGCTCCCTTTGCTCAAACCGGTCGCCTTCCACAGGCTCCCTCCTCCATTACTGCTGGAGGCGGAGAGGACGGGTTTAGTGATGGGGGTTAGTAATGGGGGGTTAGTCGGAGCTTAGGTAACCCATCTCCTCTTACACGGCCCTGACTACGGCCGCTCTCCATTGTCAGGGAAAGGTTTTTCCTGTCAGTCTTCTCTTGCGCCACCCTCTTATTTAGCTGCGCAATAACCACCGCGGATAACTCGACACACAAGTTACAACTGTTAATCAAACAAAGGCTTTATGATAGACACGTGTGGTGGCACCTCGGCAACAAAACAGAACTTACTAAAGAATGAGACACTTGTTCCCTCTGATGTCTAATTAATCCAACTTCCTTATTTCATACTTCCTATGTTTACAATAAACTCCTTACGAAACGCTGCGTCGAGCGGATAATGAAGTGGCCCCTGCCGTTCCATGGACATAAAAGAGGTTCGTTCCTGTATCTCACAAACGGGGGCCACGGAGCGCGTGCGTGGACACGCCCGCCCCCTGCAGGCCGAGCGGAAGGGACCAGCAGTTCCAATGACCTGCATGATGTCTCATAATAACACATCCCAGATCCAAGCCACTCGCCCATGTGTTTAATCATCAGCTCCATGCAAATACACATAGTCCCACTACAACCACTTGTCATAATAATAATAATAGTATATTTTTATGTCTCAGGAAATAAGTTAGTCTCCTGTGATTGGTTAGAATGTCTCTCCTCCGATTGGTTAGGGGTAGGTTTAGGGTTAACCCTCACCCTAACCATAACCCTAAACCTGCCCCTAACCCTTTGCACCCGGGGAACATAGGGATGACCCCCCAATAGCCTCTGTTATAGTAGTACGGAGGCTAACCCAGCTAGCTCTAGCCTCTGTTAGTACGGAGGCTAGCCCTAGCCTCTGTTATAGTAGTACGGAGGCTAGCCCTAGCCTCTGATGGTACGGAGGCTAGCCCTAGCCTCTGTCTCATAGTGAGCTGAATGTGTAACATCTCCCTGCTCTCTACACTGTGGAGAACTGATACTTTTCTACTGGGCTCATTCCGTTCCCTGGGTTTGGTTTTATACTGGTATTAGCAGTAGCATTTGTGTTATTTCTCCCCACAGGATAGAATCCTGTGGGGAGGATCGCCTCATGTTCTATATTCTGTTGCGAGTCTGTTTGAACCTGAAACAAGTTAGCGGGATTGTGACGGAGGATTCTCCTCCTGCCGCAGGCCGCATTCCATTCAGCGGGGAAGCCCCGTCCCAGCGCAGCCCAAAGGTGCACTGGGAGCTCTGGTGACCAGGAGGCCCGGCCAGTACACTCCACTCATTGTCCTGCTGGGTAATCCCACTGCCCACACAACTGATCTCACTGGGGAGTTCTTCTGGGGTTTTACAGCAGTGTCTGTCCTCAGGGCGGCTCAGGAGGCAGAGAGGGTTGGCTGGAAACTGGAAGGTTGCTAGTTCGATCCCCGGCTCTTCGAGGTGTTGAGTTGTCCTTGAGCCAGACACCTCACCGTAACTGCTCCTGACGAGCTGGCTGTCGCTTTGAGGGACTGCCTCCGCCGTCGGTGTGTGTATGAATGGGTGAATGGGCGGCAGTTTGTAAAGCGCCAAAAGGATTTTATAAATGCAGTCCGTTGAGCATTAACAGTTCCAGTTCTGAGGGGTCAGATCACAGCCTGGTACCATCACCCCTCTCTCAGTCAGTCACAGATCTCTCCTCTCTCTGGCGTTGGAATCTAGAGACGCTGGCTGCCGTCATGCATGCATTGATCTGTCCTGCATTAGGAATAACGAGAGCATCTATCAAATCTAAACGTAGTGTGAATGGTAGACGTGTGTGACTGACAGCTGTTATCAAACCCTAACAGTCATTAGAGGAGACTGCTCCGTTGGAAAAGGCTGCATATTGATTGTGCATCAGAAGTTAACTGACTTTAACCACAGCTTCTTGTAACCTGAGAGATTGGTAGAAGGAGCTTTTGTTCTGCATGGGATGTTGTCGATTCTGGAGAGGTGAACAGTGCGTCACACACTTAAGAGATCTGAGCTGAACTCGGCTTAAGAAGGTCGTTCAGAGAACGTTGGTCTCCCCCACAGTGAGAGTCCTGTTAGCCACAGACCACAAGTCGTTCAATACGAGGACCAATCACAGCGCACGAGATGGACTGGAGGTTCCACCTGCTAATGGAAGCTCCATAAAATAGCACGGATGGAACTGGGAGCCCTTCCAGTTTGTCCTTTGTCGAAAAGGAAATTTAAAAATATTTTATCCTCAATATGGTTAATTATTTAATTTAAAATGATCGTTGAGGCAGGCCTAGAGTAAAAGCCTGTTGGAATATAAGAAGAAGAAAGAAGTAGAAAAGGATTGCTGGGTAAGTTATTCAAGGGTAACGGTATCAACCTTTAAGGTCAAGTATGTTTCCATTAAGAGTGAAGGTCAGGGTTAGGAAGTGGAGTCAACAATAGATCACTTCCCGAGAGCCTGCTGTTCCTCAACGAGAACGAAGCAGAGAATCAACCGGCTCCGCTCCGAGGGAGCGTGTCTGTGGGCTGTTTACCCCTCCTGATGGAGGTGCTCCTAATGACCAACATCCCAACGAGGTCAACAGATGAGGCTAATATAGAGGCCTTTGCCAGGTATGGGCGCCCCCAAGTGGTCGATTCTGTCTTTACATGGGGCCTACTTCTGAATTATACAGTGATCTACATACATTTGATTCAATAGAGGATAAAACACCACTAGAT
Source organism: Gadus morhua (assembly GCF_902167405.1). Taxonomy (NCBI): domain Eukaryota; kingdom Metazoa; phylum Chordata; class Actinopteri; order Gadiformes; family Gadidae; genus Gadus; species Gadus morhua. The sequence continues at coordinate 929,540 of NC_044063.1, forward strand.
TAAGGTATGGACCCACTGGTTTCACATGAAAAATTATGTTTTTAATGTGAATTTGTGTGAAACAATTAAAGTCACAACAATGTGTAATTGCATAAATGCCCATGCGTTGAAATGACCTGAATTCCTATCTTAAAGGCTTGACTGCCAAGGGGCGTTTGTTGGACACATAGATAAAGGTTGACAGACCACGACTCTCTTTTCACTGTACAAAATCTTTATTTTTTGCTCAATAACGTACATAGGGACCCGTAAACAAAGAAACAGGGACATGTTATTAGATACAAGCCAGAATGCAATTCAAAAATATATATAATAAAACTAAATAAAAAGGCAGGTCTCCTATGGCCTGTTGATTGAGGAAACAGTTTGAATACAGCGTAATATGATGTACAAAATATCACACAGTGATAAGTTGCTATTAAAAAAATAAAATTAAAAAACACAAAGAAACGAGTCCTTTACCTTGGCCTCTGACTGATTACTGATTCTTTTTTTTTCTGGATTTTTCATTTTTACAAATTCTATTTTAGTTTTTTTCCTTTTTTTCTTTACTATTTTACAAGGTATACATAGCTGTCAATCACAAGCAGTCTCTATGCCTAGCAAAGAATGATTCACTTGATATGATACTACAAAATTCTTACATCTTAATTATCATATCCAGTCCAAAAAGATGCGACAGGTAAAACATGAAACTGACAGACCTTCACATCGCTGTGACCCTCTCCTCCCGCACGTCGACTTTTTTTGTCCTTTTTTTAATGAGTCATAAACCACTTTGAGTGTTTTGAAATTGGAAATAACTCCAAATGTACAGATAGCATCTCTATAGTGACTAGGGGGGAAACACACGATTTAACCAGCATTGTTTTAATGAACTCAACGAACTCTACAACCCCTCCAGTCTCCAGGTGGGTAGCATGTAGCCCGGTAGCGCTGAGAGCTAGCAGCCCCACAACACCCCCTACTGGGTAAGCCTATTAGCTGCCTAGCCTGGTAGCGCTGAGAGCTAGCTCCCCCACAACACCCCCTGCTGGGTTAGCCTGTTAGCCGCCTAGCCTGGTAGCGCTGAGAGCTAGCGGCCCCACAACACCCCCTACTGGGTTAGCCGCCTAGCGTGGTAGCGCTGGGAGCTAGCGCCCCCACAACACCCCCTACTGGGTTAGCCTGTTAACGCTGCGAGCTAGCGGCCCCAGAACATCCCCAACTGGGTTAGCCTATTAGCGCTGCGAGCTAGCGGCCCCAGAACATCACCAACTGGGTTAGCCTGTTAGCCACCTAGCCTGTGAGGCACCTAGCCTGCATTACACCTAGCCTGCGAGCCACCTAGCCTGCGAGCCACCTAGCCTGCGAGCCACCTAGCCTGCGAGCCACCTAGCCTGCAAGCCACCTAGCCTGCAAGCCACCTAGCCTGCGTGACACCTAGCCTGCATTACACCTAGCCTGCGAGCCACCTAGCCTGCGAGCCACCTAGCCTGCGAGCCACCTAGCCTGCGTTACACCTAGCCTGCGTTACACCTAGCCTGCGAGCCACCTAGCCTGCGAGCCATTCCGTGAACATTGAATCGGAGCAACGAACCTCACCAGAGGAACGCTGAGCGATCAGGATGATAACAGTCACCGTCAGTGGACTATAAGCCGGCCCCCCCTCCCTGAGTCCAACAGGAGACCCCTGGTCTCAGGGGACAGCGCCCCCTCAGGTCACAGCGCCACACTACAACTTCAACCACAGGAAGGAGGATCCACTACGACCCCCAGCCTTTCCTCCTCAGCTCCACTCGGCCTTGCCTCCACAGACACGAGAAGTCTGGACCCGGCCCCGGACCCGGCCCCGGACCAGGCCCCGGACCCGGCCCCGGACCAGGCCCTGGACCCGGCCCTGGACCCGGCCCTGGACCAGGCCCTGGACCCAGACACGGAGCCGGACCTGGACCCGGCCCTGGACCAGGCCCTGGACCCGGCCCCGGACCAGGCCCTGGACCCGGCCCGGACCAGGCCCTGGACCCGGCCCCGGACCAGGCCCTGGACCCGGCCCCGGACCAGGCCCTGGACCCGGACACGGAGCCGGACCTGGACCCGGACCTGGACCCAGACACGGAGCCGGACCTGGACCCGGCCCTGGACCCGGCCTGGACCAGGCCCTGGACCCGGCCCTGGACCCGGCCCTGGACCCGGCCCTGGACCAGGCCCTGGACCCGGCCCTGGACCCAGACCCGGACCTGGACCAGGCCTGGACCCGGCCCTGGACCCGGACCTGGACCCGGACACGGAGCCGGACCTGGACCCGGCCCTGGACCCGGCCCTGGACCCGGCCCTGGACCAGGCCCTGGACCCGGACCCGGCCCTGGACCCGGCCTGGACCCGGCCCTGGACCAGGCCCTGGACCCGGACCCGGCCCTGGACCCGGCCCTGGACCCGGCCTGGACCCGGCCCTGGACCAGGCCCTGGACCCGGCCCTGGACCCGGACCCGGCCCTGGACCAGGCCCTGGACCCGGACACGGAGCCGGACCTGGACCCGGCCTGGACCCGGCCCTGGACCAGGCCCTGGACCCGGCCCTGGACCAGGCCCTGGACCCGGACCCGGCCCTGGACCCGGACCCGGCCCTGGACCCGGCCCTGGCCCCTTGACTGGGCCCTCACGGCGGGGACCTGGACCGGGCCCTCAGGGACCACCTGGAGCAACAAGCTTCTCCAAAACCCTGAATAAATAAAAGGCGTGTGCTGGCTGGGACCCACAGACCAGCATCCAGCCGGTGGCCTGGAGGACGCTGGAGGTACCAGCTCCCCCGACCCTGGAGGACCAGTACGACCAGTACGACCAGTGGCGTCTACGGGGGGATCACCACAGGCTGACTGGTAGGACATGTGTCAACAATCAACATCTTCTGAGGAACCCATTGAGGTGGTTCAACTGTGATTATATAAAAGATCTGTAGGCTAGTTAGAGACACACACACACACACACACACACACACACACACGTTGTTAGAGTCATGACTCAGACGCTCGTAGTGAAACACTCAGATCTCAGTTAAACAGAAAGCTGAAGACCGCGGTCTGCGATGGGTATCGAACCTGAACATCTCAAACCAACGCTCTTCCTCGCCCCTGGGGCCTCCTCCTGGTGGCTAACGAGGTCCTCCTCAGAGGAGACACGCCCACTCGTTAGTGTGCACTGAGGGGTCAGAGGTCGCGGCAGGGGCAGCGGCCCAAATAAGGACTCAAACTAAACAGCATTATGTCACTTGGGTGTCTTGGCAATGAGGCTGAAATTAAAGCTATTGGTTTGAGCGCTGGTAGCTACTCAAACACGGAGAAAACATTCTGTGTAAATGACCACACACACACACACACACACACACACACACACACACTCTTTGGAATGTAGTTCATTGTCTGGTTAAGTCATACAGACAGACTGCCGTGTCCACGTCTACAGGAGGCGGAGGAACGAGTGGATACAAATCTTTCAAATTAAAAGCCTTTTGTGCGTTTTGTTTGTGTGCACGTCCTGTGGGCTTTTATCTGTGTAGTGTCAGCAATCCAAGCCTTCCGCTTTTTCACTCACTCACTCACACACACAGACACACGTGCACGCACACACGCACGCACGCACAAACACACACAAAGTGACTATTGGCAGAACCAAGAGAGACGGGAAGGGTTTAAACATTGTAGTGTAGAAAAAAGGTGTTGCCTCAAGACATTAGTAGTTGAAAACAGAGCAGACCTTGTGTTATAAAAGCAGAGTATGATTAGTATCATATAGTAGGAGTCACTGAGGCATCATGGGAACAGCAGGGGGCCGGGGGGGCCGGGGGGGGTCCTGTGGAGAGCACCCAGCCAGCGGGCTGCAGGACGGGGGGGGGGGGGGGGGGGGGGGGGGGGAGGGGGGAGGACAGGAGGAGGAGGAGGGGGAGGAGGAGGACAGGGGGACGAGGGGGGAGGAGGAGGACAGGAGGAGGAGGGGGAGGAGGAGGACAGGAGGAGGGGGGGGGAGGAGGGAGGGGGGGGGAGGAGGAGGACAGGAGTAGGAGGGAGGAGGGGAGGAGGACAGGAGGAGGAGGAGGACGAGGGGGGAGGAGGAGGGGGGAGGACAGGAGGACAGGAGGGGGGAGGGAGGACAGGAGGGGGGGGGAGGACAGGAGGGGGGAGGGAGGACAGGGGGACAGGAGGAGGGGGGAGGACAGGAGGGGGGAGGGAGAGGACAGGAGGACAGGGGGGGGAGGGAGGACAGGAGGGGGGAGGGGGAGGACAGGAGGAGGGGGGAGGACAGGAGGGGGGAGGGGGAGGACAGGGGGGGGGGGGAGGAGGGGGAGGACAGGAGGGGGGAGGGAGGACAGGAGGACAGGAGGAGGGGGGGAGGGAGGCCAGGAGGGGGGAGGGAGGACAGGAGGGGAGATGGGGGGGGAGGGGGGACAGGAGGGGGGAGGGGGGGAGGACAGGGGGGGAGGCCAGTCCTCTTCAGTCCAGGCGGTGTTCTGCTCCGCCCCTGCGGACAGACACCATGTTGTTACGGTCGGGTTCATCTGCAGAGGCCAGATGACCCTCGGACCGGACCTGTCTGAGGCATCAACACAGACGGCACAGACGGCACAGACGGCACTGACGGCACTGACGGCACTGACGGCACTGACAGCTGCTCCTACAGCGTTGGGACGGACATTCTTAAGTTCAATTTACTACCTTTTAATATCTTTTTTAATACCAGCACAACTTCAAGAGAGAGACCATAGGAGTTGGATTAAACAAGATGTCCCAACGGGACTCCGTCCATAGTTTTTAATCAATGTGTCACAAAGTAGACACAGACAGAGAGTGCCAGAGAGAGAGTTTTTGTGGCAGTGTTGAAGTTAAGTTATAATTACCTTGTTAAATATTGTTATTACAGTGTAAAGGTTTTACATGAAAAAGTACCGCGTAGTAACGCGTTACACACAACACTAGCCATGGACACTTCTGATCCGATTCGATTTCTAAATCTGAATAGATCTATTCCTATCATGTAATCTGAATGTACTGTATATAGGCCTATGGCATTTACAAAAGTGGCAAGCGTACGTTCGTATGTCTCTCGCGCACAACCGTTATGTTGGTCTGGACTTCCACGATATATGTAAGGGATAATGTTGTACTACAGAACGCTGGTCATTATGGGGTAAATAAGCCCCGACAGGGCGAACCGGACCGCGATGCGAAGCGGAGGTGACTTGCTTCGCCCTGAAGGGTATTATTTTCGATGATGTCCAGCGACGTTCTATACATTATTACACGGCTCCATGCCAAAACAGCAGAGAAATAGCCCGCCAAAGACGTTGATGTCGCTTCGAAACCGGACGCGTTGGGGTTGATAAGTTACCGGACTACTTACGGAGTAATAAGAATCTGGCAAAAATAATCCACTTTCCTTGCGGTCAAGTTCGGTATGCATAAAAGAACCGACTGACCAATTGCGAGCTACTGCAGCTGCTGATGCCATCTCTCCAAGTTAAAAAGTTGCCGCACCCACCCCAAACCAATCTGAATAAGAGTATACATGTCGATTATAGCGGACTACACCACCTCTTCTATTCCGCATGGAATTATATTCCGATCAGAGAATTATATTCAGATTGAGCCGTATATATGATCATTTTTTATTCTGATTGAGCTGTTCTTCCACTTCTAATCGGATCAGAAGTGTCCATGTAAACACGGCTGTCTACCGGTCACACAGGTCTCCCGGTAACGTCAAAATCCATACCGTAGTGCAAATTCACACCAGTGTACTTTCTATAGAGGGATTATCAGTCTAATGCCGCTTTTCCACTGCATGGTACCAGCTCGACACGACTCGACTCAGCTCGCATTTTTTGCGTTTCCACCGCGAAAACATGGTATCTGGTACCTGAAGTGGCTGCTTTTTTTAGTACCGCCTCGCTCTAGGTTCCAAGCGGCTGAGCCGATGCTAAAAGGTGACGTCGGCAGACGGCCGGCCACTGATTGGCCAGAGAGTGTGACGAAGTCACGAGAGCGACATGGCAACCATGTTGGTAGCAGCCATAGCAGCGCCACGGCCAACATATTCCACTTCTTCAACTTCTTCAACATGCCAGCTAATAATAGTAATGTTATCGATGTCCTCCATTGTTGTTATGTGGGTTCTGTCCATGTGTGGGTTGCGTAGGTGTTGTTTGCGTCGCGTACAAAAATACGTCACGGCCCTTTCGCGCAGCCGACCCCGACACGTCCAGGAGGTACTATTTGCGGTGAAAAACGACCCGTGCTGCTGCCGTGTCGAGTCGTGTCGAGTCGAGTCGAGCTACATGTGCGGTGCAAAAGCGGCATTAGTCACTCCCCGCTCTACGAGCCTGTCATAGGCAGAAAGAGACGAGAGCGACAAGAGCCGCAATCATGTCTTGCTGTGCCGTTGGTTGCACAAACCGTTTTAATAAGACTGATTATCCCACTTATTGTTTTTTTTGCTTACCAACATAATAAAACAATTCAAATACTTTAATAATTATGCTTTTTCTTATTCGTATTGCATTCTTATTAAATGTATACTCTGAGTTCATCTCCCTCAAAAAGTAGTCCCCTTTAATTACGATCGATCAAACATGTTTTTGACACCTCGAATGTCATTATCCCGCTTATACCATGGTCACTTGCCAAAGAAAAGAAATTAAGGTCATTCATTTATATTTTCATGTGTTTTACAATCCAAATATAAAGTCTTTCCCATAAATAGGACGGGCCGTAGCTACGACTTGGCAACGGGAGGTATTTTATGCCGCGTTTCCACTGCAGGGTACGGTTCGGTTCGGTTCGCCTCAGTCCGCTAGGGAGGGGGCGGTATAGCCCAGCTCAGTTCTGAGGTCGCGTTTCCACCGCCGACAGTACCCTTTGTGGTAGGCCGGATGTCGATCGCCGCGGCAGCTACGTAAACATCGTAAACAACGTCTTCCTCCCCAAGAATGCAGACAAACGTCTCCACTAGGGCCCGACCGATTCGATTATAGCCTTTTTGAAAATAATCAACATCTGCCAAAAAGACGCAGATTACAACTGTTTTTTTTTTTTTTTTTTTAGAAATGTTATTGCGCTTAGTATCCTGCAGATTGCGCTCCTACTCGCCTTGCTAACTAACAACTTTAGCTGGAGTAAAAAAGAGGAGATTGAATTTTACCGTACAACATGAAAGCACGCTCGCTCAGGCAGCTGCGCGCTCACCTCACCAATGTACACAAGACGCGTTGTTTGAGCATGTTGTGCCTGTTTTTCTTTAGGTCCCAGGCCATGTTAATTTGATATACTGTAGACTCTAACGGTGAGACCATACTGCTCAGCACGTACGTGTTAGTCACTGCTCACGAGCGCAGCACATTGGGAGTTAGTTATTTATTTTACATTTTACATTACACTCATTTTTGACTGTAAATGTATTCTAAAACACTCAAAGGTTCTGCAATCAATTCACATATTCGTCAAAAATGTTTAAAGTATATTTAAGGTATCAAAAACTATGTTTTATAGGCTTTTTTTTGTTTTGTTTTTAATCGGCCGATTAAATCGCAATCGTAATTTTTCTATGAAAATAATCGGCATCGGCACTCAAAAATCAATATCGGTCGGGCCCTAGTCTCCACCTCCTTGTTCGCCCAGGCGAGCGTTTTACGCAACATGCTCCAGTGTTTCCCCTACCATTGTTCAGGCCTGGCGGGTCGCCAGGCCAACGAGCGCCCCCCGCCAGGCCAACAACAGCCAAAAAAAAAAAATGAAAATAAAAATAAAAAAAAATGAAAAAATGAAAAAAATAATAATAATGCGGTGTCGCGCGTGCGCAGATTATGCCCCATCATAACGGACAATCTGACACCATTAATATCATCATTAGCATGGCACTGTCACACTAAATTTGTACCGGCTGACAAATTTGTACCGGGCGCGTCATCAATACGTAATCCATTCCAAACCTGCCCGGCAACAGATGATCAGATGATTAGAACCTTTCGAATGACGTGAAAGGTTCACGAACATTTGCGAACCTTCTATCTAGCGATCCGTATTGTGCTATTTCGTCCTTGACCTGCTTTAAACACTCAATTTACTTACTAAATTTGATTAAACAATGAAATACAATACAAATATAAAGTAAAAACAAGTGTTATCTAGCGATCTGTTTTCTGAATTATGTTATTTCGTCTTTGGCAACATGAGCGCAAATGTTTTTTGAAACCCGCTTTAAACACTCAGTTTACTAGCTAAATTTGATAAAAAAATGAAATACAATACAAATATAAAGTAAAAACAAGTGTTATCTAGCGATCCGTTAACTGTACTATGTTATTTCGTCTTTGGCAACATGAGCGCGAATGTTTTTTGAAACCTGCCCGGCAACGGACGACGCGATCATCTGTTGCAGGCAGGTTTGGAATGGATTACATATGGATGACGCGCCCGGTACAAATTTAGTGTGACAGCACCACCAAAAATTGTATTGTAAATAAAATTAGTTAATTGTTACTAACGTGTTTATTGAATCATTATCAACTTGTGATGGCTAAGCAAGTGTTTTACATGGAAATAACCAACAAATACTCTGGCATCCCGTGAAAAATGTATAAAAAAAAATCACACTATCAGCTCTTACCACCGGGCCTAAAAAAAAATTCTAGGGGAAACACTGATGTTCATTGTAAAGAAAAATACCTCGAGGCTACTGTTTGTTTGTTTTTATCCCCACGTCGCCCGGTAGTGACGATTGTGTCGACCAATCAACGGAGGGGGTGTGTAGCTCGAATTTTCCGGCACCCTTTCAGGCGTCTCAGTACCCCAACGGAAGAGTACTGAAGACGAGGGCAAAACCAGTACGGCTCAGTCCGGGTCACGCCCACTTTTGGCGGTGGAAGTGCAATCCGTACCGCACCTTTGTGAACCGAACCGTACTGCACCCTGCAGTGGAAACGCGCCCGTCTCACCACAGCCCTGTCTCACCACAGCCCTGTCTCACCACAGCCCCGTCTCACCCCACGCCCGTCTCCCTGCCCCGTCTCACCCCGTGCCCGTCTCCCTGCCCTGTCTCACCCCACGCCCGTCTCCAGGTCCTACCGTCTCACCCTGTGCCCGTCCCCCTGCCCTGTCTCACCCCACGCCCGTCTCCAGGTCCTACCGTCTCACCCCGTGCCCGTCTCCCTGCCCTGTCTCACCCCGTGCCCGTCTCCCTGTCTCACCCCACGCCCGTCTCCAGGTCCTACCGTCTCACCCTGTGCGGGCGCCGTCCCGCTAGACGAAGACCTTGGCGAGGGCGTCGGCCCCGGCGCTGCCGATGAAGGGCTGGGAGGGGTGGAAGGCCACGTCGTGGATGGCCTCGTCGTGCTTCTTCCTGTGCGCCGTGATCTCCTGCACGCACGTCCTGTTGTCCAGCATCCACAGGCGCACCGAGCAGTCGTGGCCTGAGGGGGCAGCAGAGGGTCAGACCGCTCCCTAGGGCGGCCCTGCTGGGGCCCACAGGCCTTCATGGGCCCCTCAAACCTGGAGCCTCTCAGGGATCCCTCAGAGGAGAGGATCCCTCTAGAAAGATCCACTAGTGGAGAGGGTCCCTCTAGAGGATCCACTAGTGTAGAGGATCATCTAGAGGGATCCCTCAGAGGAGAGGATCCCTCTAGATGATCCACTAGTGGAGAGGATCATCTAGAGGGATCCCTCAGAGGAGAGGATCCCTCTAGATGATCCTGTCCACTAGGGGATCCCTCTAGAGTCTCCATAGTGGATCCACATAGTGGATCACTAATCCACTAGAGGGATTCCCTAGTGGATCCCTAGAGGGATCCACCAAAGGGATTCCCTAGTGGATCCCTCTGAAGGCCTTCAGAGGGATCCTCTAGTGGATCCTCTATTGGATCCCTCTAGAGGATCCACTAGAGCGATCCACCAGAGGGATCCCCTAGTGGATCCCTCTAGAGGATCCACTAGAGCGATCCAGGGATCCCTCTGAAGGCCTTCCACTAGGGGATCCCTCTAGTGGATCCCCTAGTGGATCCCTAGAGGGATCCACTAGGGTCCCTAGAGGGGACCCTAGGGATCCCCTATTGGATCCCTCTGAAGGCCTTCAGAGGGATCCACTAGAGGGATCCACTAGGGGATCCCCTAGAGGGATCCCCTATTAGATCCCTCTGAAGGCCTTCCGAGGGATCCACTAGGGGATCCCCTAGAGGGATCCCCTATTGGATCCCTCTGAAGGCCTTCCGAATGGTCCTGAAGGGCTTGGAGGCATTCCAATCGTGATCCGTCCTCGCTCTACCGGTGAGACCGGCTCCAGCTCTCCGTCCGGATGGACTAACTGGCACTAAATGTACGCACTTAATGTATGTTGTACGTTCTGGCACTTTAAAAAGCATTGTGTAGTTATCCATCAAAAGCTAATCTGAAAAAGCTTGAATATGTTTTTACGACTGGCACCTTATGCACTCACTTAAAAATAACCATCCGAGCTATCTTTGTTGTGTACGGGGAACGGGATAACCTAGTGATCGTTAGTGCTTGGTACTATGATCATCCTTACTGTTCCAACAGCGATATATTGTTGTTTCTCTTTCTTACGAATCTACTTATTGTTAGCTTTAGATCAAAGTGCCCGCTAAACGCCTTGAGTGTAAATGTATATGTATTACAATATCCCAACGGTTGTTTCATGTGTTTCTTAAAGCCGGCGTTAGGGGGAGCTTCCCTTGGGCTGGTCTCTAAATGTGTCGCCTTGGTGACGCGTGCGGATGCGTCGCCTTGGTGACGCGTGCGGACGGGCCGCTACTCACTGCCAGAGATGAGGTACGTGCCCTTGGGGTCGGTGGTCAGACAGGTGACCGCGTCCAGGTGAGCCACCATGGAGTGGACCACTTTACCTGCAGGGACACACACACACACACACACACACACACACACACACACACACACACACACACACACACACACACACACACACACACACACACACACACACACACACACACACACACACACACACACACACACACACACCTTTAAATGCATTGTTCTTCCACAGCGGGCCGACTCCCCGTCGTCGGCGGTAACTCACCGGTCTTGTTGTCGAGGAAGCGGATGGTGCGGTTGTCGTGGGCGGTGATGGAGATGGGCTCCGAGGGGTGGCTGACCACACGGTGGATCAGCTGGCTCCCTGGGGACACAACAGCACAGCTCCTCAACGCCTGGACCAGACCCACGCTGCCCCCTCGAGGCCTGGGGCCACCAGACCCACGCTGCCCCCTGGAGGCCTGGGGCCACCAGACCCACACTGCCCCCTGGAGGCCTGGAGGCACCAGACCCACGCTGCCCCCTGGAGGCCTGGAGGCACCAGACCCACGCTGCCCCCTGGAGGCCTGGGGCCACCAGACCCACGCTGCCCCCTGGAGGCCTGGAGGCACCAGACCCACGCTGCCCCCTGGAGGCCTGGAGGCACCAGACCCACGCTGCCCCCTGGAGGCCTGGGGCCACCAGACCCACGCTGCCCCCTGGAGGCCTGGAGGCCCGGGGACACAGACACAGGCAGCACTACGCTACGTTCTGAGGCTACTGGACGAGCTACGCTACGGTCCAAGGCCAGGAGCCTGATGCTAGGGGATGCTACGCTACGTTCCACGGCTCACCGTCCACGGTCTGCGTCTCCAGGGCGACGAGGCTCTGCTCAGTGTTCAGGTCGTAGAGGAGCGTGTCGCCGCCGTCGTACGACACCACCACCTGGTTGGGGTCGGAGGTCACGAAGGCCACCGAGGTGGGGGTGCCACGCTCTGGGGAAATAAAGAAAGAGCCACCGTCAGTCCCACACACGCCCCCCCCTGGGGACCTCGGGGTTACCATGGCGACGGGCGCTACCTTTCTCCTTGTTGAGGACGGAGAGGCAGGGGGCGGAGCCCAGCGGGTCCCAGACCCTCACGCTGCCGTCCGCCGAGCAGGAGGCCAGCCGCCGGTGGGCCGCCGAGAAGGCCAGCCCCCACACGGCGTCCTCATGGCCCCCCAGGACCAGGCTCTGAACGCCCGGGTCTGGGGACGCACACAACCACAACCACACACACACACACACGTAAAGTTTAGCAAAATAGGTCAAAGAATGGTGGCTTTACACTGTACCAGTTTCATAGCAGCAGGGTTCCACTCTTCCTGATCAATAACTCTTCTCACTACTGGTGCTTGAGTTATCGATCAAGAGATCATCTGTAAAAGCTTGACTCATTTTTACGACTGGCAGCTAATGTACGCACTTATTATACGCTGTACGCCCTGGCACCTAGCATTGTGTAGCATCTTACCCTAGCTGTCCCCGGTGTACACGGGGGATGGGTTAACCTGGTGATGGTTAGTGCTTACCACTTGGTTCTATGAACAGCCTAACTGCAGTGACAGCCATATAATGTCGTTTCTCCTTCTCCTGACCAACAGACTGACTGTGAGCGGCGGTGGATAAGGGCCTGCCTAGCGCCCTGAGGGCAAAGGTCGACCCGGTGTCGGCCCCGGTGTCGGCCCCGGTGGCAGCCCTGGTACCGTAGTTGTCGTAGGGGTCCACGTTGAGGTCCGGGATCTTCCAGCAGCGAACCGAGCCATCCAGACCCCCGCTGTAGCATGCTTCACCCTCAGGGCCCATGGCCAGAGACAGCACCGCCCCGCTACAGACAGACAGACAGGAGGGGCAGACAGGCAAACAGACAGACAGACAGGAGGGGCAGACAGGCAAACAGACAGACAGACAGACAGGAGGGGCAGACAGGCACAAAGACAGACAGACAGGAGGGGGAGACAGGCAGACAGGAGGGGCAGACAGGCACACAGGAGGGGCAGACAGGCACACAGGAGGGGCAGACAGGAGGGGCAGACAGGCACACAGGAGGGGCAGACAGGAGGGGCAGACAGACAGACAGGAGGGGCAGACAGGCAAACAGACAGACAGACAGGAGGGGCAGACAGGCACACAGACAGACAGACAGGAGGGGGAGACAGGCACACAGGAGGGGCAGACAGGAGGGGCAGACAGACAGACAGGAGGGGCAGACAGGCACACAGACAGACAGACAGGAGGGGCAGACAGGCACACAGGAGGGGCAGACAGGCACACAGGAGGGGCAGACAGGAGGGGCAGACAGGCACACAGGAGGGGCAGACAGCACAGGAGGGCAGACAGGAGGGCAGACAGGCACACAGGAGGGGCAGACAGGCACACAGACAGGACAGGACAGGCAGGAGACAGACAGACGGAGGGGCAGACAGACAGACAGGAGAGGGCAGACAGGCACACAGACAGACAGGAGGGGCAGACAGACAGACAGGAGGGGCAGACAGGCACACAGGAGGGGCAGACAGGAGGGGGAGACAGGCACACAGACAGACAGGAGGGGCAGACAGGCACACAGACAGACAGACAGACAGACAGACAGGCACACAGACAGACAGACAGACAGACAGACAGACAGACAGACAGACAGACGGAGGGGGAAACAGGGGTAGGAGGCACTGGGTAAACATGTGTTCACCATGTGTTCATGGGGTCATCATGTGTTCACCTTGTGTTCATGGGGTCATCATGTGTTCACCATGTGTTCATGTGTTCACCATGTGTTCATGGGGTCATCATGTGTTCACCATGTGTTCACAGGGTCATCATGTGTTCACCATGTGTTCACAGGGTCATCATGTGTTCACCATGTGTTCATGGGGTCATCATGTGTTCACCATGTGTTCATGGGGTCATCATGTGTTCACCATGTGTTCATGGGGTCATCATGTGTTCATGGGGTCATCATGTGTTCATGGGGTCATCATGTGTTCACCATGTGTTCATGGGGTCGTCATGTGTTCATGGGGTCATCATGTACTCATCAGGTGTTCATGGGGTCATCATGTGATCATCAGGTGTTCATGGGGTCATCATGTGTTCATCAGGTGTTCATGGGGTCATCATGTGTTCATGTGTTCCTCACCTGTGCGCTCTGAAGGTGTAGATGGGTTCCACGTCCAGCGCTGCGTTCCTGCGATAAAGACAGACCAGCAGACAGGTTTAGCTGTAGCTCACGGTGGGAGGGGCTCTGATTGGTTTAGCTGTAGCTCACGGTGGGAGGGGCTCTGATTGGTTTAGCTGTAGCTCGTGGTCACGGTGGGAGGGGCTCTGATTGGTTTAGCTGTAGCTCACGGTGGGAGGGGCTCTGATTGGTTTAGCTGTAGCTCGTGGTCACGGTGGGAGGGGCTCTGATTGGTTTAGCTGTAGCTCACGGTTGGAGGGGCTCTGATTGGTTTAGCTGTAGCTCACGGTGGAAGGGGCTCTGATTGGTTTAGCTGTAGCTCGTGGCCACGGTGGGAGGGGCTCTGAGGGACGGGGGTCCCTACTTCTTGGAGTGCATGGCCTTGTTGAGGTTCCACAGCTTCAAGGTGCCGTCCTCGGAGGCGGTGAGCAGCACCTCCTGGCTGGGGTGAAAGGTCAGCGCCCGGATGGCGTCGTCGAAGTGGCTGCGCAGCGTGAAGCGCGGGTTCCACGTCTTCTTCAACTCCTCCCGGGGGTCCTGCATCTGGGACAGGGGGGAGAGTCAGGGGGAGAGTCAGGGGGAGACCCCAGGGGGAGACCACAGGGGGGAGAGTCAGGGGAGACCACAGGGGGGAGAGTCAGGGGGAGAGTCAGGGGAGACCACAGGGGGGAGAGTCAGGGGGAGAGTCAGGGGGAGACCCCAGGGGGGAGAGTCAGGGGGGGACCCTAGGGGGGAGACCACAGGGGGGAGACCACAGGGGGGAGACAGTCAGGGGGGAGACAGTCAGGGGGTGAGGGGTTGTGAGGGGGGGTGGTGAGGGGGTGAGGGGGTTGTGAGGGGGTGGTGAGGGGTGAGGGGGGGTGAGGGGGGTGGTGAGGGGGTGAGGGGGTGAGGGGGTTGTGAGGGGGTGAGGGGGTGAGGGGGTGGTGAGGGGGTGGTGAGGGGGGGTGAGGGGGTGAGGGGGTTGTGAGGGGGTGAGGGGGTGGTGAGGGGGGGGTGGGGGGGGAGGGGGGTGAGGGGGTGAGGGGGTTGTGAGGGGGGGGGGGTGAGGGGGTGAGGGGTTTGTGTGAGGGGTGGTGAGGGGGTGAGGGGGGTGGTGAGGGGGTTCTGGTCTATGCTAGGGGGCTGGTGTTGGACGGGGGGGGCTTATGGATCAGAGCTGCTGTGATGCAGAGTACTCACGTCCATGGAGAGGTCGTTGTCGTTGGCGACCGTGAGGTCGGCCAGCTCGCCCAGGTTCATGTCCCCGCCCCCCACGGCGTCCATGATGAAAACGTCGGAGGAGAAGCCCAGGGCACCCGCTGCTGCTGGGGGGGAGAACCAGTCAACGACCGTCACCATGAGGGGCTCCACGGCTGCACAAGGCCCGCCCTCCACATGGAACCTCCCTAAGGAAGAGGCTCCCTCTAAGGAGAACTCTGAAGAACAGGTTCTCTGAGAAGAACAGGGTTCTCTGAGAAGAACAGGGTTCTCTGAGTAGAACAGGGTTCTCTGAGTAGAACAGGGTTCTCTGTAGAACAGGGCTCTCTGAGTAGAACAGGGTTCTCCACAGGAGAACTCTGTAGAACAGGTTCTCTGTAGTACAGGGTTCTCCTATGGAGAACAGGGTTCTCCACAGGAGAACTCTGTAAAACAGGGTTCTTTGAGATGAACAGGATTCTCCTCTGTAGCACAGGGTTCTCTACAGAACAGGGTTCTCTACAGGAGAACTCTGTAAAACAGGGTTCTCTTATTAGAACAGGGTTCTCTACAGGAGAACTCTGTAAAACAGGGTCCTCTTATTAGAACAGGGTTCTCCACAGGAGAACCCGGAAAATCAGGGTTCTTCAGAGTAGAACAGGGTTCTCTGTAGCACAGGGTTCTTTGTAGAACAGGGTTCTCTGTAGAACAGGGTTCTTCAGAGTAGAACAGGGTTCTTTGTAGAACAGGGTTCTTTGTAGAACAGGGTTCTCTTGAGTAGAACAGGGTTAAAGGAGGATAAAGCCTTTGAGGTCCGATGACATATCCAACGCCTCCTCTAAAAAGAAGAGAAGATCAGAAGAGAGATGGTGGAGGAGAGTCTGGTGGGGGGGGCTCTGAGGGGGCCAGAGGGGGGGCTGGGGTCTTACCTTCCCCGGGGCGAGCCGGTCCCGACACCGAAGGGGGGGGGGAGGGTTTGGGGGGGAAGTCCGACATGATGCCCTGTAACTTGTTCCTGTGGTTCTCTGAACCGGGCGAGAGGAGACAAGACACAAACACAGCCAGTCATGCAGAGAGGTCAGAGGTCAGGGTGAGGAGAGGTCAGAGGTCAGGGTGAGGAGAGGGCGAGACAGGGGGGATGGAGGTCAAATCAAAACATACAGACGCTCGCACGCACGCAGACACGCACGCACGCACGCAAGCACACGCACACGCACGCACAGGCCGAGGACGGCCGTAAATAAAAAGGCAGAACCAAAGGGAGGCGGCGGAGAGGCCAAGCGGAGCGAGGTCCGAGAGCGGCAGACAGGACGTCCAACGCAAATCAAAACATAAAGCTGACCGCTCCTGCCCGTGACGGGGTGAATATGACGACATGAACAAACACAAACCAAAGCAGAACCCCCGGGGAGGCTGCAGGGACGCAGAGCAGGTCTGAGTGCGTGGTGACAGGAAATGGAGCGCCCAGAGTTCATGAAAGGCACAGAGAGACGAGTGCTTGGGAAAGACATCGGCTTTATTGACACTCAGGACGCCACAGCGAGGACACCAACAGAAAGGGCCGGAGTACACGAGACAGGAAGTTAAAGACTGGTGACGCGTGATGGGAGAGTGGAGTGGAGGGCAGTGCTGGTGCTGGTGGTGGTGCTGGTGGTGGTGGAGGGTGGTGTCGTTGCTATGGCAACAGCGTACCTAACTCCCGTCCGTCCCCCGACAGGCGGGCCTCTCCCGCCCCCTCCCCCTCCTCCCCCGAGCCCAGGAAGTCAAACTCTCCGAGCGCGTCCTCCGAGTCCTCCTCCTCCTCCTCTCTCGGGGTCCAGGTCGGAGGTCATGGGCTCTGCAGGGGGGGGGGGGGGGGGGGGGAGAGAGGGGGGTCAGCGACGGGACAGAGAGGGGGGGGGTCAGCGACGGGACAGAGGGGGGGGGGGGGGAGAGAGGGGGGGACAGAGGGGGGGGGGGAGAGAGGGGGGGTCAGCGACGGGACAGAGAGGGGGGGGTCAGCGACGGGACAGAAGGGGGGGGGGGGGGGGGAGAGAGGGGGGTCAGCGACGGGACAGAGGGGGGGGGGGGGGGAGAGAGGGGGGGTCAGCGACGGGGGCAGAGGGGGGGGGGGGAGAGGGGGGGTCAGCGACGGGACAGAGGGGGGGGGGGGAGAGGGGGGGGGTCAGCGCCGGGACAGAGGGGGGGGGGGGGAGTGGGGGACAGGGGGGGGACAGCGACGGGACAGGGGGGGGGGGGGAGTGGGGGACAGGGGGGGGTCAGCGCCGGGACAGAGAGGGGGGGGGGGGTCAGCGCCGGGACAGAGGCGGGAGACAGAGAGGGGGGGTGACAGAGGGGGGACTGAGGGGGGGGGGGACAGAGGGGGGGCACAGAGGGGGGACAGAGTGGGGGAGAGCGACGGGACAGCGCTGGGACTGGGGTGGGACAGAGGGGGGGTTAGAGGGGCTCAGCAGACAGCGGGCGCCGGGACCCACCTTTGCGCGCGGCTTCTTGTTTTGCCGGATGGTGCCGTCGATGCAGTCCTTGGCCATGGCCGTGAAGTCGTCCTCCTCGTCACTGTCGTCCTCGTCGTCCTTGCAGCCGTGCAGGAAGGGGATCTGGTCCAGGACCGGAGCCCCCCACACGGGACGAGGCGCTTCTCCTTCCCCGCGTTCCTAAACACCGCACACACGCACACACACACACACTTTACTCCAGTCCTCCCTGGAGAACAGGCCTGCAGTCGACCTTCTGCCCCCCCCCACTCACCTCTTAATCTGCTCCTCTATCTGTCGGACCAAATAAGGACTCTCCTGCTGTCCGCTGCCTCCCTCCACCCTCCTCCTCCACCCTCCTCCTCCCTCCTCCACTTCCTCCTCCTCCACCTCCTCCACCTCCGAAGGGTTTCTCCCTCGGGGGTGGTACTCGCTGGGCGGGGGTCCGTGGGTGGGGGGGGGGGGCCTCCGGGCTGCTCCCTCCCAGTTAGGGAGCGGGACACGCTTGGGAGCGGCATGTCGCAGGATGTGGGTATGGCTGAGTAAGCCCCCCTCCTCCAGGTACCTGGGGGACCGCCGGGACTACCAGGAAGACACCAGGACGACCGTCCGGGAACGACCAGGAAGACCGGTCGTGAAGACCAGGCAGAACCAGGAAGACCGCCGGAAAGACCCGGAGACCTGTCGGGCAGACCAGGAAGCACCCAGGGAAGACATCAGGGAGACATCAGGAAGACAGCAGGACCCACGGTATGAGCCTCATTGATATTATGGCCCCCTGCTCATCACGTAGTTTGACATCAACATAATGAACCATACAACAGATGGAAAGGAGCCTCACTTTGTAATAGCTGGACGTCCCTCCTTCCAGGACATCTGATTGGCTGGCTCGGAATCGGACTCTGCCGGGCCATTTGGTACTGGAGCAAAACAGAATCATTCATTAGTCCCAGCCGCCCTGTCCCACCGAGCCGGGCTCCATGACAACGTTATCTCTGTTGGGGTCAACGTACGTGGCTCAGCCTCCAGCTCCGGCTTCTTGTCCTCCAGGGACTCTGGTCTGTACCGGTCTTTAGCTTCTGGTGTTTGGCCCTGCAACACCACAGACCGCCACAGGGGGCAGCAACACATCAACACCCGACACCGCCACAGGGGGCAGCAACACATCAACACCACAGGGGGCAAGCAACACCACAGGCCGCCACAGGGGGCAGCACACCACAGACCGCCACAGGGGGCAGCAACATCAACACCACAGCCGCCACAGGGGGCAGCAACACCACAGACCGCCACAGGGGGCAGCAACACCACAGACCGCCACAGGGGGCAGCAACACATCAACACCACAGACCGCCACAGGGGGCAGCAACACCACAGACCGCCACAGGGGGCAGCAACACCACAGACCGCCACAGGGGGCAGCAACACCACAGACCGCCACAGGGGAAGCAACACCACAGACCGCCACAGGGGGCAGCAACACATCAACACCACAGACCGCCACAGGGGGCAGCAACACATCAACACCACAGACCGCCACAGTGGGCAGCAACACATCAACACCACAGACCGCCACAGGGGGCAGCAACACATCAACACCACAGGCCGCCACAGGGGGCAGCAACACATCAACACCACAGGCCGCCACAGGGGGCAGCAACACATCAACACCACAGGCCGCCACAGGGGCAGCAACACATCAACACCACAGACCGCCACAGGGGCAGCAACACATCAATCACAGTGACCGCTGAGAGGACTGATAAGGTATCAGAGCACAGAGGAAGTAAAACGAGTGTGTTGGAGTGTTGAGTGTGTTTGAGTGTTGAGTGTATTTGAGTGTTGAGTGTGCTAAGTGTGCATTAGTGTGGTGGAAGCGTTAGTGTAGCTTACCTCTCCTGTTTCAGGGCGTACTCCAGCATCTTGATGCGTCTCACCAGGTCCTGCTTCATGTTCTCCTGGCCTTTCCTCTCGCCCTGGAGGAACGCCACCTGAGCCTGCACACACACACACACACACACACACACACACACACACACACACACACACACACACACACACACACACACACACACACACACACACACACACACACACACACACACACACACACACACACACATTAAAGAATACCGAGGATGAAAGCCACAACACACCAACATTTGAATCCCACAACATTGTCTCAGAAGGCGGTTCCCCATCATGTATTTCCATCGGTGGGTCGTGGACGCTATGTTTACGTTAGCAGATGTGAGACCGTGCTGCTTTGTGAGGGGGAGGAGGCCAGCAGCCAGAACAGGGATATAAGTAGAGGGCTGGGAATAAAACGCTTTATTTTTAACTGCTGCAACCAGAACCCAGCACACATCTGGCAGAAAGGACACCTCCCAGTGCAGGGCTGGTCCCAGTGTTCCCAGTGGCCACGCACCTCCTGTCAACACACCTCCCACTGCAGGGCTGGGCCCAGTGTTCCCAGTGTTCCCAGTGCCAACACACCTCCCACTGCAGGGCTGGTCCCAGTGTTCCCAGTGGCCACGCACCTCCTGTCAACACACCTCCCACTGCAGGGCTGGGCCCAGTGTTCCCAGTGGCCACGCACCTCCTGTCAACACACCTCCCACTGCAGGGCTGGGCCCAGTGTTCCCAGTGTTCCCAGTGCCAACACACCTCCCACTGCAGGGCTGGTCCCAGTGTTCCCAGTGACCACGCACCTCCTGTCAACACACCTCCCACTGCAGGGCTGGGCCCAGTGTTCCCAGTGGCCACGCACCTCCTGTCAACACACCTCCCACTGCAGGGCTGGGCCCAGTGTTCCCAGTGGCCTTAACACTAAGGCTGTAACGATACGCGTATCGAAACTGAAATCGCGAGACTCAAATCCACCAACCTGCTCGCGGTGTGAGAAGGCAGAAGCGCGACACGCCCTTTCTAACTCCCCTTATCCTCCAGTCCAGATCCAGCCACCTGATATCAGCTGTTGGTGCCAGGGTTTCCGTTGTCCGGCAATAGAACAATTAAATATCAGACAAAATTGTAACTCTCCGGTCAAATTTTCCGATTGAAATTTGCTAATAATCTGCCTAAATAATAGTCTGCTGACACCGCTCCTCTTATCGATGCCGTAAGTCTGCGACGAGATGCCCTCTCTGTGACGACAGCTCTCCGTGGCTACGGAGGATTGCATTTCTCCACAGCCGTCGAAGTCCTCATATGTGATATGACCCACATTTATCCAGAGTGGGCCAAGCGTGCAGAAATAGCCTGTGTGATCCTGTCTCTAGTGTTCTGTGTGATTTGACCGGCAGTAGGTCTGCTTATAGGTCGGAATGAGTACTTCATTCTACCGGACTCGTTTGTTTCTTCACTAGACAAACACACACACGCTACCGCTCGCTCGTCCACTCACTCGCTGACGACACACACACACACACACACACACACACACACACACACACACACACACACACACACACACACACACACACACACACACACACACACACACGTCATGTTTTTTCCCATCTTTTTTAAAGTTAGGCTATTAAACATGTTGCATCTATACGGCCTGGTTATGTCATTATTTAAGCTGCATAGCCTAATAAGAAGCGCTAATAGGATATTTGACCTAAAACTAAACCTACGCAGGTCACTTTGACCGGCACCGTGTTTTCTAGCAGGAACGCTGCTTAGTGCTACCAAACTATTCCAATTACTATTTGTAATATCATATTATTATTTGACAATAATATTTTCCAATACATAAGCCTACACCACAAAACTAGTTGAGGGTTTTTGCCTACCTGCAAGCATCCTCCAACTGCAATCTTTGGATATTTATTTATTCATTTTGCTATACTTTAATAGTATTCTTTCTGTTCAAATCTGTTCAGTGTTCCAAATGATTTGTTATTAAATGTTACATTAAGTTAATTTTTATATAAGTGTTGTTTAAATAAAATGCTTTTTAAATGTAAAAAAATCGTGGGATGTATCAACCGTGGGTCAGAAATGGTGCTACAAACCGAATGGTGCGTTGGTGCATCGTTACCGCCCTAACCAACACACATCCCAGTGCAGGGCCGAGGCCAGTGGCCACACGCCTCTGGCAGTGGAAACATCCTCCCAGTAAAGGTTTGCTGGTCCAAGCGGCCGGCCGCCATCCTTCTCTCAACACGCATCCTTCGTTTCCTGCTTCCTCCTTCCTTTCCCACCTTTGTCCTTGCTCTGAGCTGATCAGCGCCAGTCAGGGTCAGAGTGGTCTGAGTGCGGGGCCCAGGGCCCCAGGGCCCAGCCCTAGGGAGATGGAGGACGCCTTGGGTGCTACTGGGTGAGCTGAGCAGAGCAGCTCTTCAGGGAATGTGATCACACCGCTTCACCTGAGGGAAGGCGGCCTGGGAGGACAGGAAGAGGAGAGCATTCCGCTTCCTCCTCAGGATGCAGATAACCAAATTCTAAAATAACCCCAACAGGAAGTTACTCAATCCTTGGTGTTTTTCGTTATCACAGCCCTCGGGCTCTTCCCGTCACAAACAACAACGTGCCAAACTGCCAAACATGCTCGCCCGATGCCAGGGAAGATGTCTTATCAAACCGCAGCCCAGCATCGATGCATCAATCACCAGCACACAACCCTCAGACGTGGTGCTTATCAAGTGTCAGAATATTGGCTAGCTAACAGACAAGCACATTTAACACATCAAAGGTTCAGAATGGCCCTCTGCTGGACCAACTTAGAGAAACGCTTGAAAACAAAACGATAATCGGAGCGCTAGGAAAAGCTGTCATTAGCTGACTATTCATAGCCTCATCAGACGGTATGTAACACGTTAGAACTCAGGCTGCAAGAGGACACTCGCCCAGAACACATGACCTCAAGACTACAACAGAGGACCGTCCATCGCCCAGAACACATGAACACATTACCTCAGGCTGCAAGAGGACACTGGCCCAGAACACATGAACTCAGGCTGCAAGAGGACACTGGCCCAGAACACATGAACACATGAACTCAGGCTGCAAGGGACTCGCCCAGAACACATGAACTCAAGAAAACAGAGGACCGTCCATCACCCAGAACACATGAACGGGTGCACACACACACAACATATCTGGTTTGTGTAACACAGGGGAGTTTTCTCATCAGCCTGGCTGGTGGTAAGAGGAACCCAGACCGTAATAAGTAGCTTGATCAACTCATCTGGGGTCTCATTTATAAAACTGTGCGTAGGATCGTTACTAAAAAGGTGCGTACGCCCAGAAGCCAAGTTTTGCGTGCGCCAAAAAATATTCAGATTTATAAAACACTGCGTACGCACACCTGTACGCAATCTTTGCTTTATAAATCACATACTGACTACAATTGTGCGCAGCTGAATCAGCTTCACGTTCCGCCCTCTACACGCCCCTTTTTAACCATAAATGGTCAATGCAAATGACCTCATGAATGCGATCTGCATATAAAACAGACTCAGATGCCGGTATTATGTCTTGTTGGAAACAATGGCAGAAGTACTGAGAAAATCAAAAAAGCGAAATTTCACGGAGGTTGAAGTGGAGACACTTGTGGGTGAGATGGAGGCCCGAAAGGTAGTTTTGTTCGGCGGTCACGGGATTGGGATCGCCAACAACAAAAAGCAGAGTGAGTGGCAACATGTTGCTGCAGCAGTGAACTCTGTCAGTAGCACGGAGCGCACTGTCCCAGAATTAAAAAAAGTGGTCTGACATAGTTACATATTTTTATCTAGCCTACCAATAAATCGTTATGGTCCCTAAATACCCTCTCCCTCCGAATCCTGCCATTTGCATGGTCCGCCAGAAGTGCCATATGGTGCAGCATTACCACGGCGCTCACCTCTGTATTTATAGGGTTACGGTAATAAGACTGACGAGAACGCCTTGGATAATCAGTTTGTAATTACCCACGTAAAATGTTCTTGAACATAACCCCTTTTTAATGCCTGATTTGTCATGAAAAGCATCAAGAGTAACGGACAACGATTGTGATGTGTGGCTTGGTTTTTCACACGGGATTTAATTGACATTCGATCATGTGTTTACAGTGTCACATAAAAATATTATGTTATTGACACATGTTGGACAGATGCTTTATTCCATGCAGTCGCGCCGTCAGTGGACAGTATGGAGTGACGGGATTAAATATAGAGAATTTCTTTTTATTTCTATTCTAAGGAGATATTTCTGGAGTTATAACTGAGAAATAACGCAGTGGACTTAAATTATTCTGATTAGGATTTAACGCATGATACGGGTTGAAATTAAATTGATGAAGGGCGATGATAAAACATAATCGTTCTTCTCACTCTGCAATTCTTCGGTCTGACTTCAGTTCACCACCACACCGTCTGTGTCGCCAATTCTCCTTTTCCTCCAAACCATGCGTACGCATGGGTCAGAGTTTGCTTAGGGCTGCGCACATTTTCCCGTCAAGTTGGTTTTTTATAGATCACAACCTTGGCGTGAAAAGTCACGTACGCCAATTTCAGCCCCGTTTTGTGCGTACGCAACGGTTATAAATGAGACCCCTGAGCCTTTGGGAGATCATTGTGTACGTGCCTGATCGATAAAACTGTCTTTATGATCTGACCACCTTCTAATAGCCCCGCTGGTGGGCAGAACAGTCCCAGCCAAACCGTGACGGATGAATGATCTGATAACGATGATGAATCCAAGGCTTTGACGTGAGAGACAATATCATGATAGAAGGGATAGAAAGACTCGTGGACCGCGTCCAGGGGCTTGGTGGGGTATGTCCTCCAAGGTCTAGGGTTAGGGTTAGGGTAAGGGTAAGTTAGTGTCCACACAGTGTCCACTCAGAAGGAGAGGTTAGATTCACACCCTGATCCCACCATCCTCCTGATAGGTCGGCCCAAGCTAGACCATGCTGTGGCTTTAGGTTCATTTGAGTCGTTATTGAGTGTTATCCGGTCCAGATGAAGCTGAGGGGCCGTACTAGTCGGCTGTAGACCAGGTACACCGCGGCCGTGTGGAGACAGAGCAGAGGGGGAGGGCCCAGGCTCTGGGTTACCTTACAAGGGCACGGCATTATGCCTGCTTCTGCTTGGACAGGTGACGAGCTTTAACTTGTTGACCTGCCACGCGCGCACACGCACACACACACACACACACACACACACACAGACACACTTAAACAATGTCCCGTCCAAAGTCCTCCTGCCTAACGGGACAGCCTCCCAGGCTTAGGGAGAGTAAGTGGGCTTAGCGCGGTTCAGAGGGCCAGACGACACCTCATGGTGCCGTCTGGCCATGAGGCCGAAGCTAGGCGAAAAAATACGCGCAGGAAGCAGGACAGAAACGAATATGCCAAGAAGGTCTCAGTGCCAGCCGTCCTGGAGGTGGAAGAGTGTGAGAGGAACCGTGAACCAGCGACCTCAGAGATAAACCCGGTTATCAGGCCCTCGGAGGAAGGGAAGCATCAGCTTCCTACTTTCACAGAATCCAATTAGAGCAGAATCAAATGAAAGCCGATATGACCAAGTAAAAACAAAACGATTTTAATGTTGGCTTTAAAGCGGTTTCTTGTCGTGTGGCTCTGCTGGGCTCATGAACATGACCTTCGTTCAGCCGGATGCACCTGAAGACCCCACTCAGGTGAGTCCCCCCCCCCCCCCCCCCCTCTCATCCTGCGGCCATCGCCTCGTTAGCCAGCAGAGAATCCTGGAGCCACAACTAGAGCAGGGCCTTTTTCTGGGCCAGCGTTTGAGGGCATGAGCGCTGGGTGTACGACGCATCAGAGAAAGGCTTCTTCATCATCACAATCATCGTCTTCCTCTTCTACGGCCTCAGAGCCCAAATGATGGAGGTAGTCAACTCAATGTAAGCACACACACGCAGCAGAGAGAGAGCAGATGGTGCAGCCTGGTTATGTTGTTTATACTGTAGGCCCACATGCAGCCCTGTGTGTGAGCTAACAGTACGGGGGTCATGGACGCATGGTATGGCTCAGTGCACACCGTTATTTATACATGAATATGCCTGGACCACACACACACACACACACACACACACACACACACACACACACACACACACACACACACACACACACACACACACACACACACACACACACACACACACACACACACACACACACACACACACAAACTTCTTCGAAGATAACAATGACTGTAATAGAAAGATGGCAGTAGGATCTCGTCATAACCTGCGGCTCCATTCGCCTGCGGCTACAGGGTGCCCACCACTCCACCTCCTTCATGGGGCGGGACGTGTGAGAGAAGGCAGGCCCTACCCCACGCCGTTCATTACCGAGCTCTAAGACAAACAGCTGCCCCTCGGAGCCGGGTTGAGTTACTGAAGGAGTGCATCCCCTGTTTGATAGGATTCCCAGAGGGATTATGTCAGCATGCATGTGTGCCCAACAGCACGTGCGTAAAGGGGCCCCGGCCCCGGGCCACCTGTCCGCCAGGCCTCGGTCTGGGCTCCCCGCGGGGCCGTTGGTTCTGGTCCCACCTGGCCCAGACCCGAGGGGAGGGGCCCGGGGCCGTCTGGTCTGCCATCTGGGGCCAGCACACGCGTGTTGGCTGGTACGGCGGTCCCAGACCCCCCTGTGACGAGGCCCCTCATGAAGACAAAGACTGACGAGGTGAGCCTCCTCTGGGGAGGAACTAGTGCTGCTGAGGGCCTCAGACCGCCCTGTGGGGGCCCTGACTGTATCTGGGAGGGAAGTGGGCGTGTCCCCCGTTTGTTTTGGCGGTGGTCATCCTATAGCAGTTTTACGATTGGTCCTCCTAAGGCACAGAGCAAACTCACACATAAAGGATGCACTGAAAGCTTTGGTCGGAGTCAGCTGTGCATGACATCCCGTCACTGAGCACACACACGCCTCACCACACCGGCATAAAGCAGAGAGCACGGCCCCACTATGTTGTTTTTCATTCATATTTCATCAAGCTATTTTTAACCAGGTTGGATTATGCAATACAGCCTGCAGATACACTGACCTGGGAGGGTAGAGCCATGAGGCTGAAGGGTTAGACCGACTCACGGTGGTCAAACCATGAGTACAAACACAACATAACCCGTGTCTGACCGGCTGGAACAGAATATCAACCAAAATATTAATCACGTGATCTGCAATATTATGGTAACATCACAGGTCACGTAAAAAGGTCACGAACAATTCAAAGTGGGTCGAGGCGGGCTGGTCCCTATCCAGGGGGACTACCTGTGTGACAGCCCTGGGCCACACACACACACACACACACACACACACACACACACACACACACACACACACACACACACACACACACACACACACACACACACACACACACACACACCACCAATCCCACTCCAGCTGTCCCAGCACCGAATGCCAATTTCTTAGCAACAACAATGACATCTGAAATGTGTGCAGGGTTAGCCCGTTAGCTTTAGCGTCATGTTATCCAAGAGCCACAAAATCCTCCATGCTTGTGTGTAGCGGACCCCCCTTCACCCGGAGCTGGTCTCTTCCCCCCCCCCCCCCCCCCCCCCCCCCCCCCCTCACCCGGAGCTTGTCCCTCTTCCTCGCTCACCCGGAGCTCGTCCCTCTCCCCCGCTCACCCGGAGCTCGTCCCTCTCTCCCACTCTCTCCCCCCCACACCCGGAGCTCGTCCCTCTCCCCCGCTCACCCGGAGCTCGTCCCTCTCCCCACTCACCCGGAGCTCGTCCCTCTCTGCCTCCCAGCGGTACTTCTCGGCCTGGAAACGGCCCCACTCGTACTGGATGAAGTGCAGGATCCCGGGCAGCGACAGGCCTCCGTCCCCGTCCTGCGGCTCCCGAGGCTGCGGGCATCCAGCCGTCGCCGCCCCAGTCGCCGCCGCAGCGATGGCCGCGGCTGCCGTCGCGGCTCCGGGCCCGTTGGGGTCTGGTCGGTCGGCCTCCATGTCGCCGTGCGGGGCTGTGCGCTGCGGTCGTAATGTCCCCGTCGTTGAGGCCCCACACTGAAAGCTGCGCTCCTTTCTTCTCGAACGTAAAAGCAGAATTACTACTGAGCGGGTCAGCCTCGCTGCTTCCGCTTCCGGCCCTTCAAAGTAAAGGCCGTCTGTGGCAGCGCTATGCATCAGAAAAACGACACTCGATAAATTCCACTATTATTATTGAAAGAAATACGTTGACCTTTAGTTATGTTTCACAGATATAACACATAATACATATTAGGAATGGGGAATCGATTGTATTTGGTGCAACTCTTACTTTGTTAATCCCCTTCCCTAGTGGTTTCCGGCCGGGGAGGCGTCGGTCCAGGAGGGGCGCTCCACCTGAAGACTCATAAAACCCCCGGATCCAGCTGTCCATGTTGGGGCCGTCTTATAAGCAGGGAACTCTTTTAATGTCTTGCGGTTAGAAAGGTTTGAAACATAAAGAAGATCCGCGTCACCATGTATTTCGGAGGTTTGGGCGAACTCTTATGTTGAAAGGCCAGATCGGAAGTAGGGAACGGTTAGTATATCTGACATGCAGTCTTCTCAAAACGGATCCGCTGTATTATATTTACACACTAAATAATGATCCTATGTAACGCACCGGCTTGAAGCGAACCCGTCCGAGGTCTGGCTCGGCAGAAGACTGCAGAACGGCTGCTGTGATGCACGCCTGGCCGACACTGCATTACATGTTAGTAACTACACACACGCACTCTCTCCTGGAGATGTGCTGCTCCGAGTCTCGGTGGACCGAGATGGCCTACGGACTCTGTTTTAAGGAAGAGATGTCATACAATATGCTGTGATTTTAAGGTAAGTGATGCTAGTGGGTATAAAGGTGTTATTAGGGGGTTAATGAGTTAAAGCTACCAATAGGCTGCATTTACAATCTTGAATGAAGATGGAAGCGGAGAACCTTCCTAGGAGTGCGTTTAGATAAAGCTTCACGTGTGAAACAACATCTTTAAATGCCTTGATGACCGGAAGCATGAGCGGTACATAGTTGAGGGAATGTATAATTGATGTACTTTATTTGATACATACTGGTCATAATATAAAAGCCATTATGGAATATCAGTGTATACAAATTCGTTGAATTCATCCATAATTCAGCCTTTCAAATGTGTCAAACATGGGTTTCCGTTTTCATGTCAGCCCTCGGTGTAGTCCTGGGCAGTCAGGCCAGATATTTACTCCCTGGTCGTTCTCGTCTCCTCCAGATTGTCTCCAGCTTTGCCCTGGGTCTCAAGAGAGGAGTCTTCCCCACTCATGGGGACCTGGAGCTGATAGAGTACAGGGGGTTCCCTCTCGTCCCTCTCCTCTTCCCTCTCCTCCTCCCCCCACTCCCCCTCCCTCCCCTCCTCACTCTCGTCGACCCATGACCAGAAGGGGTCTGTGACCTGGGGGCCGCCATGCGTGTGACCTTCTGCCAGGGGCTGCTGTCCGGGGCCATCGTCCTGAACCTCCTCATCCTGTACTTTGTGTCCCGGGCCCAGCAGCAGATGATGGAGAAGCGGAAGGACTTCGGCCGGGGCTCCAGGAGGGCGGGTCTGCAGGCCTCCAACCTGGCGGCGGGTCTGGCGGGGCCCGTGGGCGGGCTGGCGGGGGGCGGAGCGGCTGGGCCGGAGGGGAACAGCCGCGGCCCCCGCGTCACCGTGCTCCTCCGGGAGTTTGAGCACTTTGAGAACTACGTGGGGGAGGTGGCGCGCTCCTTCCTCCGCCTGCGGCCGGAGCTGCCCTTCCTGGCCGTGGCGGACACCCTGCCCTACCCGCCCCTGGAGCTCCCCGAGGGCGGCGCCCGGCTGCTGGTGCTGTTCCCCAGCCCTGACCAGCCGCCCCAGGCCCACCGGCCCGAGTTCCACGTGCAGACGGAGTTCGTGCTGCTGGTGCCCGACGGCGTGGAGCTGGAGCAGGGCAGGGCCGTGGAGCGGCTGATCCGGGAGCTGGAGGGGGAGGGTGGCGGGCCGGTGAGGCTGGTGGCCGCCCCGGTGCAGGCCCGCTCCGCCGCCCAGTGCCTCCACCTGCGGGTCAGCCTGCGGGAGTGGACGGCCACCTACACGGCGGCGGCGGCGGGCAGCAGCGGCAGCGTGTGCACGGCGCTGCAGGGCGACGCGGTGGTGCTGCTGCGCTCGGAGGACCTCTTCAACCTGTCGGTGCCGCTCGGCCGCCCGCTCTTCCCCTCGCTCTTCGTCCAGACCTCGCTGCGGGGGTGGAAGGTCAAGCTGCTGGAGAGCCCGCTGTTCTCGGCCCGTCGGCGGCCGCTCTTCAGCTCCGCCCACAACCAGTGGAAGGCGGACTCGGGGCTGCGGGAGGCGGCCGGTCGGCTGATGAGGGGCTTCGGCCTCAAGCGGCTGCTGCTGCCCGACGGGAAGGAGCAGTGGCACGGCTGCGGCAAGGAGACGGCGCGCTGCTTCGGCACGGTGCGCGACGACACGCCCGACTACCTCTACACGGACCGCTGGACGCCGCCCTGCTGCCTGCGCGCGCTCCGAGAGACCGCCAAGTACGTGGTGAACATCCTGGAGGGCTCGGGCGTGCGCTACTGGCTGGAGGGCGGCAGCCTGCTGGGAGCAGCGCGCCACCAGGACATCATCCCCTGGGACTACGACGTGGACCTGGGCGTGTACCTGGAGGACGTGCCCAACTGCGACCAGCTCAAGAACCTGGACTCGGGTTCGCTGGTGGACGCCAACGGCTACGTGTGGGAGCGCGCCGTGGAGGGGGACTTCTACCGGGTGCAGTACAGCGAGGCCAACCACCTCCACGTCGACCTCTGGCCCTTCTACCCGCGCAACGGCGTGATGACCAAGGACACCTGGACCGAGCACAAGCAGGACGTGGAGTTCCCCGAGCACTTCCTGCAGCCGCTGGTGCCCATGCCCTTCGCCGGCATCACCGCCTACGCCCCCAACAACCCCCGGGCCTTCCTGGAGCTCAAGTTTGGAGAGGGGGTCATCGAGAACCCCCAGTACCCCAACCCGGCGAGGAAGAGGCTGGACCGCAGCAGGTTATGAAGAGGGTCTGACCCCCAGTACCCCAACCCGGGGGCAGGAAGGGGCAGGTTATGAAGAGGGTCTGACCCCCAGTACCCCAACCTGGGGGCAGGAGGGGGCAGGTTATGAAGAGGGTCTGACCCGCAGTACCCCAACCCGGGGGCAGGAGGGGGCTGGACCGCAGCAGGTTAAGAGCGGGGGGCAAACCCCTGAACCAGGGCGCCTTCTACCGCCCTGCTGCCGTTCGGTTTGTTTGTTGAACAATGCAGCGACTCCAGCGCACGTTTTTAAGACTCTTAACTCAATCTATTTCATTTTCTACTCTGGTGCCTAAGAGATGGATTATTAATTATTAAGATAGATGTCTTGCCTGTTGTTTCTTCCCCCGCCAGGCTGGTTTTAGATCAACACACAGACTGAATGGACGAGCGTTCATTACTACACGCTTCACTGCAGCTTTCTTCTAAAGTTCCTGATTTCTATGCGTCATATTTTAACGGGGCATTATACAATTTAAAAATGCATTCTTGCATTTATTAAGATTGTATTGGGCTGTATTGGTTTCATGTGGATTCAAATACAGATGTATAAAAGCCACATGTGCTGTACAATATAAAGATTAATAAGACAATACCATGAATGTGAATCTCAATAGAACTTGCAATGTACATTATCTTTAGCAATATCTACGGGACGGTACATACATTACTCCTTGAAAGTGGACTGAAACATGTTTAATAAGCCGTTAGCTTATTAAACATTAAACACACATTAACATTTGCACAATTATTTATGAATGTAACTTATCGTATTTTGATGCCATTTATTTCATGGAGTCTCATGTTATCGTGTTAGTCCATCCAGTAAACAGTGTTGACCATGTGTGCTTGTGTGTTTAATACTACTGAGCATGAATCCTTCAAAAGACACCAGCACTGAGCAGCAACATAAGCGTGTTACCCGTGTGTGTGTGTGTGTGTTATGTTAAGTGAGTACATACCCTTTTTTGTTGACTGACAATAAAAGTTTTAACAGTGCTATGTTTATTCTGGTTTTCGACCTGGCAAAGTTAAGTAATTCTTAGGTTTGACAGCCAGGTGGCGCACAAAAGCCGTATAACGACAAAGGAAACGGCAACGGAGACGGGCTGATAACAGATAGAGATCCCGGAGGAAATTACTACAGTTGCCTCAGCTCCAACCACAAAAATCAAGTTAATAGAATAGAATCACATTTAATGAACAACTATAAAAATACTAAAGCATAAATAGGAATAATCTAATTATAGATAAAGCATGTAACCAACAACTGAATGTATCTGAAACCAGGTAAATGAAAAAGAGACTGAGGTAAATAACATCTCAGCTCAAGGCTGTGATAAATATTCAAAAGACTTGGAGTTTAACGGGACAGAGTTTAATCACAGTTCAAAGCGACTCAGTCAGAGAGGTACTTCACAGCTTAAGGGCCACAGGAATGAAGGATTCCTGTGGCCCTCCGTGGAAGTCCTGCTCAGTGCCAGCCAGGAGCTTGTTGTTGAGCAGTCGGGACAGGAGGAGTAGGAGCTCGGTCTAGGACGCGATGTTCCGTTTGTACTTGCAGGGCAACACCCCTAAATGGCGCTATTTGGAACATCTGCTGCAGATGAGGCATATCTAATGCTACATGTGGAAACCTTCTGGCACACATCTAGGGGGCGTTCCGGCTATTTTATAAGAACTGCGCCGCAAACATTTCCTGCCAACTTAAACTGAGAGACAAGGCGCTGTTCAGTCACAGGAATTAACTCAGTACGTGAGACACACACACACACACACACACACACACACACACACACACACACACACACACACACACACACACACACACACACACACACACACACACACGAGACAAGAGAGACTAGATGGAACACAGATTATAATGCAGTGCCAGATGAAGATAATAGACGATCCCTCATGGAGACTGGTGGAGGGGGTGGGACCCTCAGGTCCACTCAGCCACTGGTCGGGAATGAACTGGAGGGTGAAACTCTGGGGAGGATGGGTGGAGACGGGTGGAGGAGGGTGGAAGAGGATAATGGATGGAGATGGATGGAGGTGGGTGGAGACGGTTTGAGGAGGGTGATGGGTGAAGGTGGGTGGAGACAGGTGGAGGAGGATTCGGCTGATGCAGCCACTGAAGACACAAAGAGAAGCATGCAGCCATACTTGAACTGACCAGCGTTGCCAGAAGTGGGATTATCGCAGTACGACTCATAAAGTCTAAGAATGTCGTTGGAGGTGTTTGTGACCCTTTGCCTACTTTAATGACCCCATCACGTCAGTAAAACGTGGATTCTACGCCTGTGTTTTCGCGTTTCTCTTCTCATGCAGCGTCTCTCCAGCCAATCAGGCTCGTCTTGAAGTCCCTGATAAACTATTGTGTTGTGATTGGTCAGTAAAGCCTCTGGTTCCGTGAAGAGTGAAGACTTTATAGAGCTACACCATAGAGCTATACAGTTGAGCTACATCACATAGAGCCTCACAATATAGCCACATCATAGATCTACTTCATAGAGCTACATCATATAGCTTCAGTAGCATTATTCTGTGTTTAGTAAACGAAGTGTCTAGATTTGTAGAAAAAAGTAATAAGTCTAAATAAATACGTGTTTCCTGTAATAACACACACACACACACACACACACACACACACACACACACACACACACACACACACACACACACACACACACACACACACACACACACACACACACACACACACACACACACACACACACACACACACACAATTATTCGTTAGGTTCCTCCCGGGACTAATCGGACGATACTCCTCCCCACAGTACGACAGTAACCTCTGCTACATTACCTTAGCATCTCCAATCTGGCAACACTGGTCCTGACGTGTCCCGCTGTGATTGGTCAGCTGTACTGATGGTACCTTTAAAAAGAGTCCAACATGGGCCAAGCGAGCCCTTGTGATTGGCTGAAGCTATGCGATTAAAGCTGAACGAGCTGAACAGTGGAAACATGCATGGCTCCGTTCCTACCTACGCCTTGTTCACACTACATGCGTCAGTCGACGGATGGGGGCTTTTTCACGCATCCATGTGTTCTTCCAGGTTGTATTACAAAGGCGAATTCATTGGACATTGTCCTTGCGTATATTTGCATTACTGAGTCTGATTGGCCGACGGATACGTCGCTGCCTGAAAAGTTGAAAAATTCGAATCTTTTTGACTCAGGCCACGGAGCTGACAGAAGGGACGGACCCGAAATGCATTTCGCGAGCGCCCCCATGCAAAGTCAATGAGGTCCGTCGACGGACGGAGGTACTGCTGCACACAGTATGCATAGAATTCCAACAAACTACAGTGCCGTGTTCCAATACCCGTACTTCCATGAGTATACTTAAAGGAAGTATACTATCCGCACTATCTACTACGTTAATTTTTCAGATGTGAGTAGGCCCTACTGTTCTAAATCGAGTAGGCCTACTCCGTGGTGCACTAACCGGAAATTACGATCACGACTGCCGCCGTGGCTCCTCACCCGCAATAAACATCCCGCAATAAACATCCCGCTTTGAACGGTGAACTCTTTACGCCTAGCAGCTATAAAAAAATATAAAAACTACAAAATGACTATTAATGCAGGCCTGGCTCCGCCTCTTCCGCTACGTAGCTAAGATGGCTGCCGTTGAGTACGGGGAGTGTCCTTCGATCCACACTTCACGATTAGCCCGTTTTGAGTACGGCATCCGGGTCCTTGAAGTATACTTATTTTCGCCGGATCTGAATTGGAACGTACTGCGTACTCAAATTTTGGCTAGTAAGTACGGACAGTACGGGTATTGGAACACGGCACAGGTGATTTCACTGATCAGCACACCTGTAGGGCCATATCATATGTGTATCGGGTCAGAACAGTCTCATTAATAATGAATGCACAGAGAAGGATTCACAAATGTATTTTGTGATTTATATATCAATTACTCTCTTCTCACAAATACATTTCAATGTATACAAATGGATATCGGTAGGCCCTATGTATTAATGTAAAATAAATCCATAAACAAAAATAAGTTTCACAAGCATGTTTCTGATCCAAACACAAATGTGTCTTGTTTTAAATAGCCTACATGTAATATAAATCCATTAATATGTGGATTAAAAAAATATTTGAATTTATCAAATGTCTATGGGAAATAACATGTTTTTTTTTAATGATCGTGCATCTGTAGGTGGCGAAGAAGTAAAAGCTGCATCACGTTTTGAACTACATACTTTTTCCATCTAGTTTCGACCGGGTTTTGGGATTGTCGGTGCCGTTAAAGTAGTAAACGATTATTAATGCTACTTTAAAGGCACCGACAATCTAAAAACCAGTCTCTGCAGTCATGTGATTGGCTAGAGAGTTCCCTGAAAAATATGCATTTTGTGAATCCAGCCACGTCAGGAGAGTCTCCAAAATCCACATATAAATGCAGAAACACAATGTTCACAAAGGAAAATTGCAAATATCTTTGTTAATTCATGCATTTATGGATTTATATTGCATTTATTTAAACAAGACACATTTGTGTGTGGGTCAGAAATGTGGTTGTGAAACTTATTTTTGTTGATGGATTTATTTTACATTTATACATACCGATATCCATGTGTGTGTGCATTTGAATGTATTTTTGAGACGAGTATTTTATATATAAATCACAAAATACATTTGTGAATCCTTCTCTGTGCATTCATTATAATGAGACTGTTCTGACCTCATGTGTGTGCATACTTTCTGTGGACGGACAGTGTGCAATAATTTGTATTAATGATAAAATACACGTCAATGAAGATTAATCAACAGAATTGGTATTCTTTTACTTTTTAAAAAAATAAAATAAAAGGTCAAAAGTTTACCCAACTTTAAAACATGAATTCTGAACTCTTAATGGAGCACATTCAGGCAGTAACCAAAATAAGACAGTGTTTTATATTCTCTTCATATCTGTGATTGAGTCCTGCAATAGTCGCACATAGGCTACACACACACACAATGTTTTCTCCAAAATTCACACATACAGAGAACAGGGAGGAATGGAATGATTTAGATCTCAGCGATGTCCCAACACACAATCATACCCCAACCGCCAGTTGATTGACAGCTGTAAAGCGCCCTAACCGCCCCAAAGTCCTGACCGTAACCGACCACAGAATAAAACTACAAAGCAGCCGCTGTGCCAAAGCTATAAACGGCCGGACCACATAACGGAAATAAATAGTTTACAGTTTAAACGGAAATTCCCCAATTTGGTATCTCTTCCAACGGTTTGGTTTCAAACAAAACCTTTTGGTAACGGATTTCAGTTTGAGGTGAAATCATAATGAGTTAAGAATAAAATAATATCCAATTCAACGTTAAACTTGTTCAAAACCAATTCCAACGGTACTAATATCACGTTCGCTACAACACATTCTCCACATTATTAACACATTCTTATAACAAGATTGAGCCCATGGTGGTCACATGATCAGATGATGGGTCACATGATGATGATCACATGGGTGAGTCTGAGTCTTTAAAAATAAGTTAAATTAAAGCAGAATCCTTCCAAGGTTGAGACACTTTGTTAACATCAAGGCCTGGATTCAATCCAACCGGTGTGATAAAGATACAATGAGTGCAGCAGTGATAGCTTGACCCATCCCGTATGAACGCACGGCTCGCCTCAGAGCACTGAGGCGGGTCCCTCTAGAGGCGGGTCCCTCTAGAGGCGGGCCCCTCTAGAGGCGGGCCCCTCTAGAGGCGGGCCCCTCTAGAGGCGGGCCCCTCTAGAGGCGGGCCCCTCTAGAGGCGGGCCCCTCTAGAGGCGGGCCCCTCTAGAGGCGGGGCCCTCTAGAGGCGGGGCCCTCTAGAGGCGGGGCCCTCTAGAGGCGGGGCTTGAGGATGGAGGTAGACACTAACGCAGTGTTCAAACTACATGCGTCCATCGACGGATGGGAGCTTTTTGACGTATCCTTGTGTTTACAATTACAATTACAATTAGGGCATTTATCAGACGCTTTCATCCAGAGCGACTTACATCGGTTAATACACACATTGACACACCGCCGGCAGAGTGAACCATGCAAGGCGACCGCCAGCTCGTCAGGAGCATTCAGGGTTAAGTGTCTCGCTGAGGGACACATCAACACTCAGCTAGGAGGAGCTAGGGATCGAACTAGCAGCCTTTCGGTTACAAGACAACTGCTCTACCTCCTGAGCTAAGCCCGGGTCGTATTAGAAAGGCGATTTCATTGGAGAGTGTACTTGCGTATATTTGCATAACACGATCTGATTGGCCGATGGATCCGTCACTGCCTCAAAAGCGGAACATTTTTCAGTCAGTGAGATCCGTCGACGGACAGAGGTAGTGCGACTGCGCCCTAACAGAAGCCTCGACCCACAGTGGAGGGTGCTGGTGCTGGAGGCCGGGGGGTTCCAGGGTTAGGGGGTTCCAGGGTCCTGACCTTCGACCTGCCACAGCAGCAAGCCCTTCTTTGGAGTGGCTGCGCAGCTCGGAGGTCCATCGGTAGTGTGCGGCTGTGTGTGCGTCCGAGCGTGTGTGTGCGTGCGTGTATTTGGTGTGTACAGAATACAGACGGGTCTGCCAAGTAAAGGGCTTCAAACTTTAGAAAGCTTTTGTCCACCAGAGAAGAATGTGCTTTTTCAATCGTCGTCAAAGAAGAAGAAATGGCAGAAATGATGTACTTTGGAAGGCAAACGATGATTTGAAATCATAAATAGAAAACTGTCCCTTAAAAAACCCAACTTCCTGTGACCGGCATCCTACAGGAAGCCGCTCTCGACAGTTTGTCCCCGTCCCGCCCACTACTGAGGCGGGAGGCGGGACGGGGACTGAGCAGGATCCTGATTGGCTGGAGCCTGAGGAGGGTATCACATTGCGGACTCCTTCTCCCCCGGCCCCCCGGACTTCCCCATCAGCGGCGAGCTCTCGGGGGCGGCGCTGGGGGGGTGGTCCCCCAGCCTGACCTCGCTTAGCTCCGCCCCTTCCTCCTTTTTGGCCTGGCTGTCCACAAAGTGCTGCAGGAGCCCGGCGCCGTAGGCGTCGCCCTCCACGTTGATCACGGTGCAGGTACGGTCTCTGGGGAGGGACAAACAGCGCGGCGTTAGGGCTCAGACTACAGGTACGGTCTCTGCTGCCCCCCCCCCCCCCCCCCCGCTAGAGGAGCCCATGTGACGCCCCCGTCCTGAGAGGAGCAGCAGAACCTCCGTCCCCACGGACCACGCTGAGTACTCACACGAGCCAGTCGACGGCCAGGATGAGGGAGATGTCGTTGGTGGGCAGGCCCACGGCCTCCAGGATGATGGCCAGCGTCAGGACGCCGCCCGCTGGGATGCCCGCCGCGCCCACACTGGACGCCGTGGCCGTCACTCTGAACAGGGAAGGGCCCGGGTTAAAGGTCAACATCCTCTGGGTTTCCATGGTAACTCAGACGCCACCATTGAACCACCATTCTTTTCGGATTCCTGACCGGTTGCTCATTCTTATTTTACCCTCAAATTTCTAATGCTATTTTTGTTTATACATGAAATGACAATAATAAGTCACACATTTATAATTAGTTACCATCAAGCAGACCTTTCATAATCGACCTTTATGCATTCAATCCTAAACTAGAGTGTGAAACGGGAGCAGGAATCAAAGTCTGTGAGATGTCTCCTCCCTTAGTGGGCGGGGCTGAGGAGCCATCACTAACCCCCAGAAGGACGGGAATAGAATGATAGACGGTATCAAGCTCTGACGAGTATAATTAACCCAGGAGGACGAGACCGGCTGGTCTAGACCGGTTATTGGCCCAGCTTTAACTCACCTCAAATATGACCTAATGGTTTATGAATGAAGCAGTCAGATGTGAAACCAAACTAGTACACACACACACACACACACACACACACACAGAGCGCACACAGGCAGAGCACACACACACACACACACACACACACACACACACACACACACACACACACACACACACACACACACACACACACACACACACACACACACACACACACACACACACGCCGAGCGGGTGTGATTATCCCGTCGTCATGGCAACAGAAGGCGGGCGGGGCGACTCACAGGATGGTGATGACCTGGACGAAGTTGAGCGAGATGTTGTTGAGCTGGGCGATGAAGACGGCCGCCACGCACTGGAAGAGGGCGGCGCCGTCCATGTTGACGGTGGCGCCGATGGGGAGGATGAAGCGGCTGATGTGCTTCGACACACCGTTGTTCTCCTCAACGCACTTCATCATCAGGGGGAGGGTGGCCGAGCTGGGGGGGGGGGGGGGGGGGGAGAGGAGCAGGGGAGAGTGAAGGTGGAGGAAGGGAGAGGGGGGGGGAGGGGGAAGGGAGAGGGAAGGAGAGGGGAGGGTGGAGAGCAAGGGTGGGGAGGAGAGGTAGGGGGGAGAGGAGAGAGACAGGAAACAGACGGCGTTATGTAACCACCAAGATAGAAGAAGCGCGTGTTCATCTGGTGCAGCCGCGTTCAGTCGTGTGTTCTGTTGTTTGTTCGTAGCTCAACTGTCGCGTGCACAAGGTTGGGTAGTGAACCAGTCAGGTGGCCCGGGGGGACTGTTTGTTAAAGGAGCCACTGTTTAGAGAGCAGGTGTGACCCACAGAGATGAGTCGCGGTACTGTGTGAACGCGGTCTGCCTACCTGGACGAGGTGCCGAAGGCGGTGGCCAGCGCGGTGAAGGTGCCCCACAGGAAGGTGTAGGGGTTCTTCCGGGTGATGACGGCGTAGATGGCGGGCAGCACCAGCAGGCCGTGGATGGCGTGGCCGACCATGCAGCAGGCGATGTACTTCCCCAGGCTGGAGAACAGCGTGGCCACGTCCTCCATCTCCACGATCTTACCCGCCACCAGGAACATGATGCCCACAGGGGCGTACCTGAGGAGGGGAACCCGACCGGGGTTAGGGTGGAGCAGAGAGAGAGAGAACACCTCTAGAACAGAGAGAGAGAACACCTCTAGAACAGAGAGAGAGAACACCTCTAGAACAGAGAGAGAGAGAGAACACCTCTAGAACAGAGAGAGAGAGAGAACACCTCTAGAACAGAGAGAGAGAGAGAACACCTCTAGAACAGAGAGAGAGAGAACACCTCTAGAACAGAGAGAGAGAGAACACCTCTAGAACAGAGAGAGAGAGAACACCTCTAGAACAGAGAGAGAGAGAGAACACCTCTAGAACAGAGAGAGAGAACACCTCTAGAACAGAGAACACCTCTAGAACAGAGAGAGAGAACACCTCTAGAACAGAGAGAGAGAGAACACCTCTAGAACAGAGAGAGAGAGAACACCTCTAGAACAGAGAGAGAGAACACCTCTAGAACAGAGAGAGAGAACACCTCTAGAACAGAGAGAACACACCAAGAGCAAGAAGAGAGACAGAACCTGGGGGATACTGGAACCTATAATGTTCCCTCTCTCCCAGGAGGGTGAGATCCCCGGGAGGTGTTCTACGTAATCAAGTCAAGTCGCCATCTGTGTCACAATCAGTTTGTTGTCTCAGGGCTGTAATGTAATCTGTGATCCACTGCAGAGAACAAACAGGCTGCTCAGAAAGCGTCTGAGCACGCCCAGAGGGCCTGTACCGAGGAGAGGGAGGAGCACTCACCACATGATCCAGGACACCAGCACCATGGTGGCCTCGTTGAAGGAGTTGAAGAACTTGATGAGGATCTCCCCCTCCTCCCCCAGCTTCCTCAGGGCCACGCCGAACACGATGGCAAACACAACCAGACCCAGGATGTTCATCCCGTCCTGATCCAGACCGATGGGAACCTGGACACACACACACACACACACACACACACACACACACACACACACACACACACACACACACACACACACACACACACACACACACACACACACACACACACACACACACACACACACACACACACACACATTGAAAGGCCTTCCAGCCATGAGCACGGCCACACACGTCCTTCAGCCTGCTGTGTGACTCCAGGGGAGAGTGAGAGGAGGCGTCTGGCTCACCTTCTCCACGGTGATGTTGGTCCCGTTGGTGGTGATGAACCTGTAGCCGGTTCCGTACTGCAGGGGAGAGAGCAGGTCAGCACCAGCATGTCTCTGAGCGTCAGTGTGATATAATCCAACGGGGGATGGCCTTTAAGAGAGAGTCTCAGAGTAATAGTCTGACCAGCGGTTTCTCTTCTCTGTGGTTCATTATTTCATGTGAACACGCGGTGCTCTCTGAAGGTTGGACTGATAATGCATCCTTTATTAATCAGCTGGTAATAGTAAGCCACATTATCACCATAGAGCAGTTAGTAGCTTCTTACCGTACCTTACCTAGTGATTGTTAGTGCTTGGCACTTGGTTCTAAGAACATCCTTAATGTTCGGACAGCCATATATTGTTGTTTTTCTTTCTTCTGACAAACATACTTATTGTAAGTCACTTATTGTAGTACATTCAAGTGCCCTGAATGTAAACGTAGTATTTGTGCATGTTTAATGGTTTCTGCAGAACAGGAAGGTGTGTGATGTTGTTACCCACCGACTGGAAGGCAGCCGACACCAGGTTGGAGGGGAAGAGGTTCCTGAGGGGAGAGAGGCATCATGATCTCTAGATCTGAAGCGACACATGGTAACACGGAGGAACGAGCAGAACTTCAGCTCCTTTGTACTCCAGCCAACAAACTCCTCACGCACACTCAGTCACGTGGGAATATCTGACGGGAATTCCACCATTAGCACCGCCCCGACCGCGGATTACAGGTGGATTAGAGCGTAATGAGGAGTGCCTGAACCCCGTGGAGACCAACCGCTGGGAAGAGAACGAGACTAACCCACCGCTGGTAGAGCCCAGAACCAGACCAACCCACCGCTGGTAGAGCCCAGAACCAGACCAACCCACCGCTGGTAGAGCCCAGAACCAGACCAACCCACCGCTGGTAGAGCCCAGAACCAGACCAACCCACCGCTGGTAGAGCCCAGAACCAGACCAACCCACCGCTGGTAGAGCCCAGAACCAGACTAACCCACCGCTGGGAAGAGAACGAGACTAACCCACCGCTGGTAGAGCCCAGAACCAGACTAACCCACCGCTGGTAGAGCCCAGAACCAGACCAACCCACCGCTGGTAGAGCCCAGAACCAGACTAACCCACCGCTGGTAGAGCCCAGAACCAGACTAACCCACCGCTGGTAGAGCCCAGAACCAGACTAACCCACCGCTGGTAGAGCCCAGAACCAGACTAACCCACCGCTGGTAGAGCCCAGAACCAGACCAACCCACCGCTGGTAGAGCCCAGAACCAGACCAACCCACCGCTGGTAGAGCCCAGAACCAGACTAACCCACCGCTGGTAGAGCCCAGAACCAGACTAACCCACCGCTGGTAGAGCCCAGAACCAGACCAACCCACCGCTGGTAGAGCTCAGAACCAGACCAACCCACCGCTGGTAGAGCTCAGAACCAGACTAACCCACCGCTGG
Source organism: Gadus morhua (assembly GCF_902167405.1). Lineage (NCBI taxonomy): Eukaryota > Metazoa > Chordata > Actinopteri > Gadiformes > Gadidae > Gadus > Gadus morhua. The sequence goes on from NC_044063.1 coordinate 971,695, forward strand.
TAGAGCCCAGAACCAGACCAACCCACCGCTGGGAAGAGAACCAGACTAACCCACCGCTGGGAAGAGAACGAGACTAACCCACCGCTGGTAGAGCCCAGAACCAGACTAACCCACCGCTGGTAGAGCCCAGAACCAGACCAACCCACCGCTGGTAGAGCCCAGAACCAGACTAACCCACCGCTGGTAGAGCCCAGAACCAGACTAACCCACCGCTGGTAGAGCCCAGAACCAGACTAACCCACCGCTGGTAGAGCCCAGAACCAGACTAACCCACCGCTGGTAGAGCCCAGAACCAGACCAACCCACCGCTGGTAGAGCCCAGAACCAGACCAACCCACCGCTGGTAGAGCCCAGAACCAGACTAACCCACCGCTGGTAGAGCCCAGAACCAGACTAACCCACCGCTGGTAGAGCCCAGAACCAGACCAACCCACCGCTGGTAGAGCCCAGAACCAGACCAACCCACCGCTGGTAGAGCCCAGAACCAGACCAACGCCTCGTTTCCACATACGTATGTTTTTCGTATCCGTGCTTCCGTAAATTTACGGAAGGAGTCGCTAGTGTTTTACGTACAGACATGAATTTATTTACGGACAAAAGATGGGGGAGCGTATGATAATGGCCTTTTTTAGGAGACCGGTACTTTGGAACATGAGGATCGACATATATATGGAGGTAGATTTGTGTCTTTATTATGCAATCCAGGGGTTTTTCTAGAAAAAATTCACAAGGGGGCGCGGTTGAGTCTTCCAGTAACGCCCTGGATCCCTCGCCGACGATTGCTCCTTCAATGGAGCCTTCAATCGCTCCTTCAATGGAGCCTTCAATCGCTCCTTCAATGGAGCCGATCTCGCTTCCGCCATCTCTCTTAGGTTCCTGACAGTAAAACGACGTGATCTTCTTCTGCCCCAGACAATCCTTGCTTTTCTTCACCCCGCGGCACGACATTTTAAAAACACTGTAAACTAAGTCACCAAACGCTATATTTTCTTTCTTCTCAGACACTCTCAGATTCACTGAACTGATAAATTTGGTTCGGGAGAAGAGATAAAAGCCCGCCTACACTGTAAACTGATTGGTTGACTTACCGATCCAGGCCAATCAGGAGGCGCCTGAGGCTCACGTGCACACTGCCTCATGCACAGTTTCTAGATCCCTCTCTGTTGTGCTGCGCGCTCGCTACACAGATGCAAACGCGGTTAGGAGCACGTCTGTCTCCTGTGCGCGGTCTTGCTCGCTCGCTCTCCATTCCGGGAGATTTTAAGTAATTTAAAATTTTCGACAATGAGGCGCTGGGTTGAAACAAGGAGGCGCAGCGCCCCTCTTTCCCGGTTTAGATTAACCCCTGCAATCAAAAATAATAGGTTTGAGAGCAAAACTTTCCACACTGCAATCAAAAAATTTATTTGAGAGCAAAACTATCGACACTGCAATCAAAAAATGTTTTATTGCAAGGTAAATTAATGTGATAAAAAAAATATTAATGGGAATCCAAAAGTTTTGTTTGCAAACCCAAAAGTTTTGTTTGCAAATCCAAAAGTTTTGTTTGCAAATCAAAAAGCTTTGTTTGCGAATCAAAAAGCTTTGTTTGCGAATCCTGAAGTTTTGCTTGCGAATCCAAAAGCTTTGCTTGCTGTTGAGCTGAATCTCGTGGGCGGGACCTACGCCGAAAGATGTAAGACACGTCTCTATTGGCCAGTCTCGATCGGAGTGACAGCTTGGCAACATCCACAGTTAGTAACGAGAGAGGGAGTTCTATTTCTTGTAGGCTACGCCGTCTAGGCTTCGCCTTATGGGCTTGTCCTGTGCGCGCGCTTGCGCGCCCTGAAAATCCCGTAGGCCTCCCTGTCAGCCGACAAGGAGACCATGGCAGAGGAGAGCAGGGCGATGTTGTTGACCGCCACCGCGGATTGAGAGGCACAAACGAACACCCTGTCCGTCAGGCCGACAATCTGCTTCTTGAGGCGGTCGGGGGGCAGCGGCTTTTCGGATGTTGCCAAGCTGTCACTCCGATCGAGACTGTCCAATAGAGACGTGTCTTACATCTTTCGGCGTAGGTCCCGCCCACGAGATTCAGCTGAACAGCAAGCAAAGCTTTTGGATTCGCAAGCAAAGCTTTTTGATTCGTAAACAAAGCTTTTTGATTCGCAAACAAAACTTTTGGATTCGCAAACAAAACTTTTGGATTTGCAAACAAAAACTTTTGGATTCCCATTAATATTTTTTTTAATCACATTAATTTATCTTGCAATAAAACATTTTTTGATTGCAGTGTGGAAAGTTTTGCTCTCAAATCTATTATTTTTGATTGCATAATAAAGACACAAATCTACCTCCATACATATACAGAGATAAAAACAAAACCAACCAGGCTTGGAAAGAGATCGGCGAGGAGTTTGACCTGCCAGGTACTTACATGTTTTGTGAAAAACATAAAAACTTTCATACGGTATCGCCGTAAAACGACGGCGAAAGTTAAATTTTTTGAACGTATATTACGGACATACCGGACAGAAATTTTAGGGAGGGGAGGAGTCTCGGAGGAAAAACCGATATTACGGAGAATCACATAGGAATGAATGGACTTTCGGTCGGAGACGGTTGGATCGCATACGAGAATGTACGTATGTGGAAACGAGGCGTAACCCACCACTAGAGGCCGACACTAACCCACCACCACCACTAGAGGCCGACACTAACCCACCACTAGAGGACGCGTTTTATTATCCAACAGGTTCACCTGGCCGGGACCGGCTCAGGTGTTTGATGAAGCACTTCTTTATTTGATTCACCAATAAACCCGAGCAGCACTCTGAGAGGAGCTCAGTAAACAGGCTGGAGGGAGAGTAGGCGGCAGGCCCACATCTGTGACGGAGTCTGTGACGGAGTCAGCTGATGGAGAGCTGCAGAACCTAGTCCTACCGTCTAGGGGGCCGTGCCGTGCCGGGAGCGTACGATTGGTCAGCTGATACGATAAAACACACACGACGTGGGTAAATCCGAACCGGATGGGACATTAGAGTAGCTCTGTCATAAGCACAGGGACACACACACACACACACACACACACACACACACACACACACACACACACACACACACACACACACACACACACACACACACACACACACACACACACACACACACACACACACACACACAGCCCCCTCCCCCCCATACACACACATCTCCCCCTCCCTCCCCTCTTGAGTGAATTAAGAGTAATGAGGGATTAACTTCCATTCACCCGTTCATCATGTGTAAGGGCGTGCTCTTCAGAAGCCATCAGGTTTAGGCCGTCACGTGGCTGCAGCTTAATGAAGGCCTTATGACTCACTGGAAGGACACTGGCTAGTTCTGATATGATACCAACATCTCCTGCTGCTGAAGAGTCAGGCTGGATCCACAGGCCTCACCGGGAGGCCTCACCGGGGGCCCGGACCTATGGAGGCCACATGACCCGCCCACGACCAATCACAGCCTCCGGACCTATGGAGGCCACACGCCTCCGCCCACGACCAATCACAATCACAGACTTCCTCAATGAACTCCACTTCTCCCTCTCCTTGTTATGCCCGGCACGACCATGTGACTGCAAGTCATAAACCCTGAAGTTTAAAATACACACACACACACACACACACACACACACACACACACACACACACTCCAGGTGTCCTCCAACGGGTGGGGTAAGGTCGGCCCCGTGACGGAGCAGAGCGCGCTGGGGGGGGGGGGGTAACTGACTTTAAACAACAGAGAGGACCTGCACCGACTTGGCTGATGCAACCCAACACACCCTGACCTCAGCCTGTCATTCCTATACACAGTGTGACTCTTAACCACACACACACACACAGGCTTCTTGCCAAAGCTGATGAACTTCAAATATTAGCGTGCGATCGCACATCCTGTGGAAGCGCGGTGAACACGGAACGCTCAGAACAAAAAAACAACAGCAGGAGTGATAAGGAGTGGAGAGTGAATGGAAAAGCTATGGGGGGGGGGGGGGGGGGGGGGAGAGAAACTCTATGCAAATAGTCTCACGGCCAACTGGTCGTTCCATTCTTATAGAGGTGTTACAAACATCAACGCATAAAGCTAGCGAGTTGTCTTACATTGCCAAAGATGCTTTGATCTTTTGCTCATTCTAGTTAGTCTAAACATTCCCCAACGTGCGGTAACAGAAGACAGAAAGTGCTGCAGCTCAATCAACACGTTTCTTCAGACCTCACTTCCCCTTCTGAACCACAACTCTGGTTCGAATTTATTCACATCATGATTTCCTTTACGGTTAACCAGGTACTGAAAACGAGGGCGTGGCACTCTGCGTTGAGGCTGGACGTCACCGACAGAACCTCCTCGTGAGTATGTATGACTGCCTTGATCGTGGGTCCGTCCATTTCTCGTTAGGGTAACACGTTAAAATATTACGCGTTCCCGCGCAAAATTCTGTCGCGTTAACGCGACATTTCCAAGGCTCAGGTGGAAATGACGTTAGCTTTAACAGCCTTCCATAAGTGCGCGCCGTCCTTGGTGATTTGACGATTAATTCGGTGTGATAAACCATCACCATGGCAGCGCGCCTCGTCTCCATGACCTGGACCTGTTTGTACACCACATGGAGCTCTGAGCAAGCTCCCCGAAGCCAAAACTATTTAAGGCTCAGTTCCATGTGTACTGTATCGGTGGACCCAGTGTGCTGTACTGGCAGACTCACTACTGGTGGACCCAGTGTACTGTACTGGTGGACCCAGTGTACTGTACTGGTGGACCCAGTGTACTGTACTGGTGGAACAACTTTACTGGTCGCGCGCTTCACACAGGAGCGCCTCAAAGTGACCGGGTGCGGTTTCTGACGCCACATTGCGGCATTAACGCATTCCGTCCAGGCGGTCTGGAGGCACCGTGGGGCTGATGCAACGGACTGACGTCACAGCACCTCTACTACATCTCTGGGGTTTCGCCCTGCCAACCCTCCTGCGTCCTGCTGTTGTACGGAATGTGTCAACGTGAGTCGCCAAACGGAACCGGTTGTCCCTGATTCCTTGGCGCGTCCGTCATTACACGCGCATCGTGGTTCGCTACGTGGAAAAGTGACGTCACGTCAACTCCTTGACAGACAGTGGGGGGGGGGGGTCCCGCCTGCCACGTGTCCTGCTGCTCGCTGGTGACGCCGGGTCAGGGGTTAATTGGAACGCAGACCTCTTCGCGACATAAACAAAGGGTCCCCTGTCACTCACCTGATGAGGTCCAGGAAGGAGTCGATGATCTCCTTGGGCTGCGGCACGTCGTCCCCTAGCCCGGCCACCCGGGGCTTGGAGCCCGTGTTGGAGCCGGGCTTGATGATGAACGCCATCACCACGCCGATGGACGAGGACAGGAGCGTGGTGACCAGGAAGAAGAGCATGGCCCAGCCGCCCAGCCGGCCCAGGGCCTTGGGGTCGATGCTCGCCGCCCCGGACACCAGGCTGCAAACCACCAGCGGGATGATGATCATCTTCAGCAGGCGGATGAGCAGCTCTCCGGGGAAGCCGATGTAGATGACCTGCGTGCGGGTGAGCTCCGTGTTGCGGACCGCCATACCGATGATGACCCCGACGATGACTCCGGCCACGGTCAGGATGACCAGCAGGTTGGCCAGGACGATCCTCCGCACCCGCTGCTGCAGCGTCTCCGGGACGGCCGTGGTGACCGGGCCCAGCCCGTTGGACACCGGGTCCAGCCCGTTGGACACCGGGTCTTCCTGGTAAACCTCCCCGGAGGACGCCTTGCTCGGCTCCATGTCGATCTTCTCAGCCATCGTGTGCGCTCTGCTGAAACTAACTCCTAAAATAAGACGATTCTGTGATTAAACGTAGAGCTACTGACTAGAAAAGCGCCAGTAAAGGACTCGTCAGTGAGTGAAGGCAGCGTCTCCCTGAGTGGTGATCGCCTGTAACAGCTCAGTTTCTCTCCCTCTCTGACGCCCCGAGAATACCTAGTCCGAGCTTGGAACGACGAGCCATAAAGCCTGCTGACGTCAGAGAGGGCCGGGCCAGGAAGGCGGGCGGGGCCAATATGTCGTTCTCTACGTCCCCGTCCCCGCCCCCCCCTAAAGAAAATGTCCGAAATGTCAAATTTGTTTCCTGCAATTTTAATATACAGCTAATTTGATGCATGGGGTTAGTTTATGAGAAAATTAGGGGTTAATGGAGTGAACTCATAACATCATGAAATACACATACATCTAAATCCAAATGTAACATAAATCGTTGCATTGTTATGCATGTGTTTTTTTATTATCATTAGTACATTTGGGTTGAGAGCTGTCTGCTCAGCTCTCCTTCTCTCCTCTCCCAGCGACCTACCACTTGTCATGTTGGACCTAATATATATGACACCAATTATGACATCAAATAAAAAGTAACCCACTAAAAAGCAATGGTTGCAATGCTCTTGGTTTATCTTAAAAGTGGACATTTCGAAGATTTTCGTGTCTGTTAGGTCATAAATGTCTGTTAGGTCAACATTAAATAACTATTACCAATAGTCCGCTAAGATTGCGCTAAAGAGAATGAAAATCTTTGAGTGTGTCGCTTAAACGTCTCTTGTGTCAGTCCTTTGTGTCTGTAGACCTTCTCTCTCTCCCTCTCTACAGCGTGCTGACCTTCTCTCTCTCCCTCTCTACAGCGTGCTGACCTTCTCTCTCTCCCTCTCTACAGCGTGCTGCTGAACGCTGGCCGTGGTGCTGCTGCTACGGACCCTCTCGGCCCGGAGCTGATCGCCGGCCGGGACCCAGCCCCTCCCCCTCCTCTGGTGGTTTTCTTTCTCCTCATAAAGTTAGGTCATCAAAGACAGACTCATTTAACACGGCAGGCCTTACCACAGCATCAAGCTCACATTTGTTTGTTTAAAGACCTAAGACCGTTCGAAACAAATGTTGATAATGTGTAAGAACAGCCCTTGCTGGTGCCATGCTACAGAATACATTTCAAAGCTACAGCAAGTAGAGGATATAAGCCAGAAAGATGATGTCTTTCATATGATAAATCATGTGTACATACAGAAGAGGAAGGACTACAATATCACCAATTATTGATCTGTCCCCAAAAGGATCCTCTTAATGGTGTGGACCACCAGAAACTGACGGAGCAGGTCCAGAGAAAGTGGACCGCTCCTATGGATCCCACGACAGAAGAGCACCCAACACCCCCCCACGGTCCCTAAAGGCCCTTAGCGAGCTACGCAGAGCAGGTGTTCACTTCCTAAAACAATGTTCAACGGGTCCGTCCAACAGCCAACCCCACAGGTGGGCCACACGGTGAGCTACGCTTACACTGAACCAACACCCCTCCCACCAGAGGTGTGTGGGAAAGGCCTCCTACAGGCTGGTGGGGGGGGGGCTGAGACCCAGCTTGTTGTCCTAAGCTGGGTCTTTGTTCCCCATCAGTGTGGGCCCAGGCAGCGGTGCTCTCACTGTGGGAAAGGCCCGATTCTAAAGCCAGGGCAGCGGGTAGACCAAAGCCCCGAGCTGCTCTGCAGAAGAGAGGCTCTGCTGTCTAAACACACTGGGAACACAGAGACGTGCATGCCCGCACACGTGCACAAACACACACGCATGAACACATGCACAAACACACATGCACAAACACACATGCACCAAAACACACACGTGGAAAAATACACACACGCATGTTCACACACACATGTCATACACGTGCACACACATGCACAAACACACAGACACATGCACTAACTCAGACGCATGCATACACAGACACACACATGCACGCACCCAATCTTATCGGTAAGTACATACGCAGATCTAGCCATGGCAAGAGCAAGAATCAGATACCAGACTGAGGTGTAAGGGAAGAGTGTTGTTCTGTTCTCTGCCCTTGCTGCACTGTATTTACAGTGCACTCTCTCAAAGTCAGTCCTCTCTGAGAGCCACAACACATTCCTGATGGACCATTAGCATAAAAATGTCTTCAAAGAGGTAAAGATGTTAGCACAATGTGTCCAGTGTAGTACAGACGACTCTCAGGGCTGTTTTGGGTCGGAGAGGTTCGGCCGCGGTGGGCCAGAGCAGAAACCGGTTCTTTGTTCATCACTGAATAGAACGTGGAAATCCATCGCCTCTAACCCAGAGGTGTGAGGTGTCACAATGGCACGGGAATAGGCCCCGACAAGCTGATGCCCACGGCTGAATGAAATCCTTTGTAAGACATCAAAGTGCTTTGTCATTGTGACGAGGAAGGGAAGCAGAACTGCAGAGTCATGCTTCAACACCAAGTCCTCCAGACCACAGAAGAAGAGGAGAGGCATGTTGGTCCTCCAGCAGCACAGAAGAAGAGGAGAGGCATGTTGGTCCTCCAGCAGCACAGAAGAAGAGGAGAGACATGTTGGTCCTCCAACACCACAGAAGAAGAGGAGACTCATGTTGGTCCTCCACCACAGAAGAAGAGGAGAGGACAGTTTAGGCCGAGGTGAAGGGTAAAGAACAACAATCGGTGGCCATCTTGTTTTTTGCAGAACCTCCTAAAACCAGCGGCAGGGATTGTGAATATATTATGGGATATGTGTCAGACGGAGAAATGTTTACCGATTAGTTTGTGTTTCTGCAGATTCAACACAATTCACCATAACGGCCAACATCGTTCAGCTATTTATGTGAGCTTTGTCTTCTGCTAACCAGCCACAGTCACATGACCTCTGACCTGGTGAGGACCTTAAGAACTGAACGACATCAGATAAACCTAAAGAGCAGACCCAGTGACTGTTCCCCTGGTGGGGCCCTTTCCCCCCGCTGTTATTAGAGCATGAAGGGACCGACAGGGCCCTAAGTCCTGTCTGATCTGTGGAGGCCCCCGGGGGCCCCAGGAAACCCTAACACGTTTACAGGCACTGCGTTACGGCACTGCTCCAACGCCTGGCCAGGAGGCCTCTGTCTGTCGGGCAGCCGACCTTGCCTGTACACACACGCAAACACACACACACATGCACACACACCCAACCCCACACACACTCACAGACACTCAGAAGCCACCTGCACACACACACACACACACACACACACAAGCCACCTGCACACACACACACACACACACACACAAAAAGAAGCATAACTGCCGAACCGCAGCTGAAGGTTGTGGTTAACGACAACACAATCTGAAGCTCATCATCAGAGGGAGCCTCCATTTTGGCACCATGCAGTTTCACCAACAGATGATGCTTTCATGAATATTTTATGTTAACAGGAGGAAAATATAAACAGCACATGAAGACGGCTTCTTGTTTCATTTATTTTACGGCTTACTTTCATTCATCTAATGCATTTTGAAAGTACAGAGGATTTTGACATGTAAACATTTGGCTATGCAGCACTCTGCTGTTGATTGAATTGTGTCTGATTAATAAAAAGTGACTGAGTTGCCAGTTGAAAAACAGTGGAGCAGTTACCACCTGATCTCAGAGCAGTTTTGATTAATGGTCGGTGATTACAGGACAAAGAGCACTTAATGGCCTGACCAGTGAAAATAGCATGTGATACAAAAACATAACGATGTAACCATTAACCGATTACCAAGCCAACTCGGCTCTATTGACATACCTTTGTCATGTAGACAGCGCCATCAGCGCATGATGCTGTTAATCAATCATTCATTCATGCATCAGCCATTAAGGTGATGTCTACAATCTTTAGCGAGCACAAGAGAAGGAAGCCCTCACAGCAGAACATGTTGTGAGAAAACGTTGTGGAAGGGGGCGAACACTTAATATAAACCTGAAGCACACTCAGACTGAACACCTCCTGGCCAAGATCCTTCCCTAGGTTTAGGACCATGCCTAATGGACGACATTGCATTCCCAGTCCCTGGGAGACTTCAGCACAGGCTGTCCTCACCTGCAGCATAGTCTTACAGCAGGCTGGCAGACAGACAGGTCGGGCAGGTAGACAGGTAGACGGATGCCTTGCCATCATGGCAACAGCAGCCGGCATGCTGCCAGAGTATTACCCCCCCCTGAGCAAGGCATTCTGAGGGTCTGAGACCAGCGGCAGGACTGACAAAGACAGAGGAGAAGGGAAAGGGCGAGAAACTCACAGAACGAGATCTTCCCACAAGATGTAGCCAGGGAACACACACACACACACACGCACACACACACACACACACACACACAGGTCAGGGCAGCGCCGGCTAGAGGGGCTGTGATTGGCTGAGGCCGGCGTGCCCGCCTATACACGCCCACCTGGTTACCCCGGGCGCTGGCCTCTGGAGTCATTCGATACGGCAGCATTCAGCCGCGCTGCTCCGCCCCTCCCTCCCCCTCCCCCTCCCCTCTCTCACCCCACAGCTCAACAATGCACTCACACATACAGACACACACATGTATGTCGTTTAGAGACAAACGCACATGCACCCGTGTGCCTGCACACACACACACAGCATATAAATACACACGGGGACACGCATACACACACACACACACACAAATACATGTGGACACGCATACACATACACACACAGCATATACATACACACAAGGGTTTACATAATGCACATACACACATACATACACACACAACACACACGTGTATACGTATGGACACACATACACACAGGCTCACACACCCGCCTCTTGTGTTTTGTAATCGCCGTCCGGTAGAACGGCCTCTCTTGCTAAATGCAGCGTCTCTGTTTCGCCATATGTTCCCCTAACGACGGACTCTGAGCGAGGAGCTGTAAATCAGAGGACTCGTTACCACGTCCTGGGACACACTCCCATTCTGAGCTGCTGTGGTTCCAGTTGGCTATTCATATAGAAGATGTATTTATGTCTAACATGTCGTAAGCTTCTTCAGGCCGTGGCTTCTTCTAAACCCTACCATTGAGGAGCCATTTCTCCATCTAGCTATTTCACGATAATATAATGACGTTCTCTCAAGGAACCACCAGTATGACGACGCCTGCTCTCCCAGTGACCCCAGTAGGAGGCCACCGTCCGCATGGTGGGACCCATGAATCCAGATGTCAGGAGTCAGTTTGAAGCATTAATCTGATCCTCTGCAGCGGCTCTGGTGGAGTTCTGCTGTGTCCTGGACTTAACTGGTTCTAAAGTGTTCTGTGTCCTGGACTTAACTGGTTCTAAAGTGTTCTGTGTCCTGCTCTTAGCCGGTTCTAAAGGGTTCTGTGTCCTGCAGCCAGAGTTGCTGTATCTGTGATTTACTTAGAAAAATGATTCATGATGATTCATCTCCACATATCCTCCTTCACCACAAACACACCCGTCCTCTTCCTGCAGACGGTCAGCTGTGGCCCGTTCCTCTCTGCCCCGGAGCTCTCCACTAACGGGCTGACACTGTGATGCTAACCCTGTAATCCCTCTACAGTAGCTGCTAATGCCTCCTGGCCCACACTACTGCCCCACACTACTGCCCCGTCTGTCAGCTGCACCCCAGTACCACCACCACCACCGGCTCCCAGTACCCGTACCACCACCACCACCGGCTCCCAGTACCAGTACCACCACCACCCCCCAGTACCACCACCACCACCGGCTCCCAGTACCAGTACCACCACCACCACCGGCTCCCAGTACCAGTACCACCACCACCACCGGCTCCCAGTACCACCACCACCACCGGCTCCCAGTACCAGTACCACCACCACCACCGGCTCCCAGTACCAGTACCACCACCACCACCGGCTCCCAGTACCAGTACCACCACCACCACCGGCTCCCAGTACCAGTACCACCACCACCACCGGCTCCCAGTACCAGTACCACCACCACCACCGGCTCCCAGTACCAGTACCACCACCACCACCGGCTCCCAGTACCAGTACCACCACCACCACCGGCTCCCAGTACCAGTACCACCACCACCACCGGCTCCCAGTACCAGTACCACCACCACCACTGGCTCCCAGTACCAGTACCACCACCACCACCGGCTCCCAGTACCAGTACCACCACCACCACCGGCTCCCAGTACCAGTACCACCACCACCACCGGCTCCCAGTACCACCACCACCCCCCAGTACCACCACCACCCCCCAGTACCACCACCACCACCGGCTCCCAGTACCACCACCACCACCGGCTCCCAGTACCACCACCACCCCCCAGTACCACCACCACCACCACCGGCTCCCAGTACCACCACCACCCCCCAGTACCACCACCACCACCGGCTCCCAGTACCACCACCACCCCCCAGTACCACCACCACCACCGGCTCCCAGTACCAGTACCACCACCACCACCGGCTCCCAGTACCAGTACCACCACCACCACCGGCTCCCAGTACCAGTACCACCACCACCACCGGCTCCCAGTACCAGTACCACCACCACCACCGGCTCCCAGTACCAGTACCACCACCACCACCGGCTCCCAGTACCAGTACCACCACCACCACCGGCTCCCAGTACCAGTACCACCACCACCACCGGCTCCCAGTACCAGTACCACCACCACCACCGGCTCCCAGTACCAGTACCACCACCACCACCGGCTCCCAGTACCAGTACCACCACCACCACCGGCTCCCAGTACCAGTACCACCACCACCACCGGCTCCCAGTACCACCACCACCCCCCAGTACCACCACCACCCCCCAGTACCACCACCACCACCGGCTCCCAGTACCACCACCACCACCGGCTCCCAGTACCACCACCACCCCCCAGTACCACCACCACCACCACCGGCTCCCAGTACCACCACCACCCCCCAGTACCACCACCACCCCCCAGTACCACCACCACCCCCCAGTACCACCACCACCCCCCAGTACCACCACCACCACCGGCTCCCAGTACCACCACCACCACCACCGGCTCCCAGTACCACCACCACCCCCCAGTACCACCACCACCACCGGCTCCCAGTACCACCACCACCCCCCAGTACCACCACCACCACCGGCTCCCAGTACCACCACCACCGGCTCCCAGTACCACCACCCCCCCCCAGTACCACCACCACCCCCCAGTACCACCACCCCCCCCCAGTACCACCACCACCACTGGCTCCCAGTACCACCACCACCCCCCAGTACCACCACCACCCCCCAGTACCACCACCACCACCGGCTCCCAGTACCACCACCACCCCCCAGTACCACCACCACCACCGCCTCCCAGTACCAGCACCACCACCACCACTGGCTCCCAGTACCACCACCACCCCCCAGTACCACCACCACCACCGGCTCCCAGTACCACCACCACCACCACCGGCTCCCAGTACCACCACCACCCCCCAGTACCACCACCACCACCGGCTCCCAGTACCACCACCACCCCCCAGTACCACCACCACCACCGGCTCCCAGTACCACCACCCCCCCCCAGTACCACCACCACCACCGCCTCCCAGTACCAGCACCACCGCCCCTCAGTACCACCACCACCCAGTACCAGCACCACCATCTGAGAGCTGCCTCCCAGTACCACCACCACCATCTGAGAGCTGCCTCCCAGTACCACCACCACTGTCTGGACTGGCCTCTGCTGGCCTCTGCTTGGCAAGCCTATAGATATCTATTTTCTCTCTCTCTCTCTCTCTCTCTCTCTCTCTCTCTCTCTCTGGAAATGTAAAATCATGTATTAAGTTCAGGAGGATGAGGTCTGCCTTTTCATTGGCTGGTTAATGAGCAGACTTTAACAGGGGTGGGCGGGGCTTGTGAAGGTAAAGGGGTTCAGGAGCACAGAGAGGAGAGCCTGAGAGAGGTCAGGGCTGGAGACGGGCTGTCTGAAGGCCCCTGGGCCGCCGGCCCCCGGCAGAGACACACACACCTTAAATCAGGGGTCTCAAACTCGCGGCCCGCGGGCAAATTGTGGCCCGCCGGACGATATTTTGTGGCCCCCTACATGACATCAAAGTTTAGTAACTTATTTAATTTAATTTTTGTTTTGTTTTTTGGCTGAGTCGCTGCGCTTGCCCAGTGGCCTAATTTATAAAGCTTGCTGCGCACGAAAACCTTTCATAAGACGGAGGTGAAATGTACGTAGGCCAATGGTATGGCTTATCCCAAGTGTGTGTGGGCTGGAGATACGCCCTTCTCTCCTGTGTGACTCCTCTGATGTATTTCGAACTTCCTGTATGTCCAGTGGGAGAGGAAATATCGACGTGTGAAAGAGTGTTTTGTATCAAGTTGAGGCCGACACATATTAATTGAAATGTATATATCATGAGAATAGATAAAATCATGTAATACATTTAGGAAATTATTACATGCATCTCTTCTCAAAAATATTCGACCCTGGAAGTTTAAACGACTCAGTTTCTCTGCCGCAATCATCTGCGCGTCTAGTGCTTTTTTTATTTTTCGTGTTAAAATTATGAACAGATGAAGAGCAGCAGTGATCAGGAGGTGTAGGCAAGAAAAGCCATATGTTCAGAAGGACAGTTCATGTTCTGAAGAAGGTTCATGTGTTAAAGAGCCGTTCATGTTCAAAAGAGCCATTCATGTTCAAAAAAGCATTCATGTTGCAGAACTGTCAATAGTAAAGCTTGAGAAGACTGGATATTTGTACTTTTTTGTGGAATACTTGATGCGGCCCAGCCTCACCCAGACTCCACCTCCAGCGGCCCCCAGGTAAATGAGTTTGAGACCCCTGCCTTAAATGATGGGTTCTAGACTCTGCATAGCCTCCCCCTTACCCACTTACTGTATGTTGTACGTCCCGGATTTTAAAAATAGTAATTAGCATTGTGTAGCATCTTATCCTACCTGTCTTGGTTGAATACGGGGAATGGGTTAACCTGGTGATGTAAGTGTTGAACATCCTTAAACGTAGCAAGACTTAGAGGGCTCATGTCCACCGAAGTCTTACAAAAACTTGTACATCATTACTGCAATGATCTCCTTACAGGTCTCCCAAAAATAACTCAACTACAGCTTGTTCAGAATGCTGCGGCTAACCTATAAATCCCTATATGGTTTTGGGCCAAAATATTTAACTGATATGCTTCCACTACATAAGCCTTCTAGATCACTAAGATCTTCTGAGACAAATCCGATAACTATCCCCAGAGTAAACACGAAACATTGGAAACAGGATTTAGTTAATATACACAATAGCTGAAATAATCTCCCTGAGGATTTAAGACTTTCCCCAACTCTGACCACTTTTAAAACAAGATTGAATACTTTTGTTTGCTTTGCTTTCTGCTAAATCTTAAATAAGTTGTACGCTTTTTTAACTTTGCCTTTATTTTCTATTTTAATACTAAAATGCTTTTTTTTTTACTTTCCCTTTATTTTCTATTTTTACCAGAGAGATACATGATCTGATATCAGAAAGACTGTTTAAAGGATAAGGGTGTGAGACCCATGTTCTGTCTGGGTTATAGTCCTAGAATCCGGGTCGGAGTCCCAGATAAAGGACCTAGTTCCTTTCGGTCGGGTTGGAGTCCCGACGTGGGTACCAGAGAGACTGTTGATCTGATCTTAAATATATTGCACTTTCTAATTTTTTTTTAACTTTACCTTTATTCTCGATTTTTTTTTATTTAATTTTTTTACTTTTCTATTATTAAATGTTTTTGTACGACAATGTTTATATGTGAAGCACTTTGAGTCTGCCTCTTGTATGAATAGTGCTATATAAATAAAGTTGCCTTGCCTTGCCTTACTGAACCAAGAGCGATATATTGTTGTTTCTCTTTCATCTGACAAGTGTCTTATTGTAAGTCCCTTTGGAAAAAGCAACATTGAGTATCAATGTTGAGTGCCTTTCTAAATGGTGATATGAAAAGCGTTCCTCATCTTTCTTATCGGCTCAATTCCTTCAACATGTTGGTGGACAGAACACTGCATCGGAGCGGAGGGAACGAGGAAGGAGAGCGGACCTTGACCTGCAGGCTGTAGGACTGACCCTACAGCCTGCAGGGCCTGGAGCGTCTTTAGTCACAGCCAGGAGACGCTGTGACTAAAGACTAACCCCACACCCCCCCCCTCTATACCCAACACCCCCTATATACCCCCCTCTACACCCCCTCTCTAACCCCACGACCCCTCTGTACCCAACACCCCCTATATACCCCCCTCTACACCCCCTCTCTAACCCCACGACCCCTCTGTACCCAACACCCCCTATATACCCCCCTCTACATCCCCCTCTCTACCCCCCTCTACATCCCCCTCTCTAACCCCACACCCCCTCTGTACTCCCCTCTGTACCCCCCCCCCCCCCCCTCTATACCCCCTCTCCACACCCCTCTACCCCTCTATACCCCCTCTACCCCTCTATACCCCCTCTCTACACCCCTCTCTACCCCACCCACCCTTCTATACCCCCTCTCTACCCCCCTCTACACCCCCCTCTATAGCGGGCCCACCTCCTGGAGAGATTGGGAGGCTTCATGACGTCATAAAGAGCCCCCTTTGTTCTCCCTCTCACTTTACTTACACTTGACTACTTATTAGTTCAAAGCCTTAGGACTCTATTCCACAGGGACACATAGTGTAGCTGGCAGTTTTTGAATGTTGGGGACTAACACTGGGTTTACTGGTTTACAAGTGATAATAAAGTACTGACTTTGTGTACTTTAATAACAAGTTGGACTGGTCTAGAAATGCAGAGGCTGTCTACAAAAAAGGCCAAAGCCGACTCTTTTGCCTCAGGAGGCCGAGGTCCTTTAACATCTGCCGGACGATGCTGGGGATGTTTTACGAGTCTGTTGTAGCCAGTGCAATCTTCTTCGCTGTCACATGCTGGGGCAGTGGGATGAGGATTGCAGATACCAACAGACTTGAAAGACTGATTAGGAGGGCCGGTGATGTTGTGGGGGAGGAACTGGACACCCTGATGACCGTGGCAGAGAGGAGGATGCTGTCTAGGTTTCAGTCCATCTTGGACAATGTCTCACACCCTCTCTATGACACACTGGCCCTGCAGAGGAGCACCTTCAGCAGGA
Organism: Gadus morhua; assembly: GCF_902167405.1. Taxonomy (NCBI): domain Eukaryota; kingdom Metazoa; phylum Chordata; class Actinopteri; order Gadiformes; family Gadidae; genus Gadus; species Gadus morhua. Next base: position 988,617 of record NC_044063.1, read on the forward strand.
GATTCCTCTCACCCAGATGCACCACAGAGCGCCACAGGAAATCTTTCCTGCCTGTGGCCATTAAAATTTACAACGCCTCCCTTAGAATGTCAGACACCGTCCCTCTCTGTAATCTCTGACCTCAAACAAGGACTATAATTCTTGCACCTTTTGCACAATACTGTACAATTCTTTTTGTACAGTGCTGTCTTTTGTGTATGTATGTATATATATATATATATATATATATATATATATATATATATATATATATATATATATATATATATATATATATGTGTATGTATATATGTATGTATGTGGGTATATGTATATATATATGTATGTGTATATATGGTGTTGTATATATATTTATATTGTCCTTCAATTTGTTATTTGTATATTTTGTTTTTCTTAGGTTGTATCTTTTATCTTTTGTGTATGTATGTGTATATATATATATATATATATATATATATATATATATATATATATATATATATATGTGTGTGTGTATGTATATGTATATATATGGATATGGATATATATGTTATATTTTATATTTTTTATTTTATTCTTAATATTTATTTATTTATTTGTGTATGTGTATCTGGAGTTTGTGACAAAAATAATTTCCCTCTGGGATTATTAAAGTATCTATCTATCTATCTATCTATCTATCTATCTATCTATCTATCTATCTATCTATCTATCTATCTATCTATCTATCTATCTATCTATCTATCTGACCTTAAAGTGTTGACCACCGACAGGTTGGCTGAAGGCTCCTGTAGCTGGGAGCTGAGAACCAAGGTGAGGACCCCCACCCTCTCTAGAACCAAGGACCACCACCCCTCTCTAGAACCAAGGACCACCACCCCTCTCTAGAACCAAGGTGAGGGGCCCCACCCCTCTCTAGAACCAAGTACCACCACAGAAGAAATTGTAGTATTTGGGAGTTTGGATAGATCAGCTGTTATCCTGGAAAGACCATGTAGACTTTGGGAGTATGGTTAGATCAGCTGTTACCCTGTAAAGACCACGTAGACTTTGGGAGTATGGTTAGATCAGCTGTTACCCTGTAAAGACCACGTAGACTTTGGGAGTATGGTTAGATCAGCTGTTACCCTGTAAAGACCACGTAGACTTTGTCTGCAAGAGAACAAAACAGAGGATATACTTTCTCCGCTGCCTCTTGACCTCAGTCATAATGAGCATTTTACAATGCTGTAATATTGTATGGTACAAGAGTCTGTCTACAACCTTGAAAGCCAAATCGTCACAGCAATTAAAAATCTCCTCCAAGACTGTGGGCCATCCCCTCCAGACAATATACGAAACAGCCAATCATAAAAACATATTAAGGTTGGCTAACAACATCGTCTCTAACACAAGCCAGGTCTTAAGTATACAAACTGTGTACATCAAAGTGCAGATTCAGTGACCCAGTTTAACAAGATCAAACTGAAACACTCTTTTATGCGTCCATCAATCCAACACTGAATCAATCAGCGTTACTCATTGCGCGGCTCGCCAAGCCTCTATTTGCGGCTCGCATGGCAGTTCAAATTCAAATTTACAGATCATGCAGTGAATAGATAGATATATACATAAAAAAAAATCAAAACAAGCAGATATATAGTATAAAACCTGTTAAAAAACGAATGTGGCTGCTCTCTTACAAACAATTAATTAAAAAATAAATCAACAGCGGCATTACAAGGTGGAAATATAGCCTAGACTAGAAAATATATATCCACTTGCTCGGCCCTACGCTGACTGACAGCGGGTTGCCAGATTGGCGGTTTTCCTGCATAACAAGAGAGAGTACACAGTCACACAAGTCTTAGTGTTCCTCTCAAAGTGCACCAGTTGATGCATTCTAGGTTCAAAGGTACCAACTGTTCTCCCGGGGGAGCACGCCCCCGGACCCTCTAAGGACTGGGTTCCCTCCACGGTTTCACAGCATTCTGTGGGACACACTGCTTCAGGGATAACAAATCTGACTGGATTTATAGGTTTTGATACTTTGCGGTAAAAGTGGCTCTCCTGTTGACTTTGTCCTGTCAGCGCGGCTCTCCTGAAAGAAATAGTGAATACCACTGCTGTAGATGAAGGAGAAGGTTAAGGGACTTTTATGTTTATGTCTTCTAAGTGTTTGTGTTTTTCTGTTTTCTGTTTGTGGTGTGTGATGTAATGCCCTACAATGTACACTATGGACAATTAATATTACATGGATGTGTTAAGTCACAATGGAGCAACTAAATGGACATAAAAAAAATAATTCAGACCTGTCTGACCAATAAAGCATATTATACCATGGTCTTGGGGAATACTCAATTCTGATTGGATGCAGGGTGTCCATTAATCCCTGATATATGGACCCCTACTAAGTAGTTCCAGTCAAATTGTCTGTTCACCGTTCTAAATTAATGCGCTAGCTGGTGTATCAGACAGTCTCTAAAACACACCGCAACAAACTAACAACAATGGCGACTGTAACACAGATGCTGCAAGAAGTACTCTTCCCCTCTAAACTTACTGATACTTTGTATCACATTAGAGATCATCTCACGTCCAGTTCGCTGTTCAACTTGCTGCTTCATGCAGCTGTTCAACAGCTGTCGAACAGCTGCATGAACAGAAACGTTACCCACGGCTGATCATTTGTTCGTGAACATCTTGATATTGATTTTGGGACAAGGGCATGGCTGGTAGCTAACTAGACTTCTTGTTACAGTTTTTCTCGATTGTGTATACATACAAATGTCCATCAAAAAATGGAACTATGCACACATTTCTAAAAACTTGAAGCTCATCTATCAACTATAAGACTCAAGACTGAGCACAATTCCTCTGTTTTCACATTTTTGCTAAACTCTATGCACATATCTCATCATTTAGCACACTTGGTTCACCTGGATCACACTGGCCTTCAAAACGCCACACCTAATTACCAATAAGTCTAACTCACTTCTTCTCACCTGTTCAAACTCAACTGGCAAAACATTTCAGTCATGTGTCAGAGCATAAAAGAGGACTCTGTGAGCTCTACTGTGTTGTAGATATGGTCCTTTGGCCTGATCAGGTTTGGGGTGGGATACATACTGATTTACATGTAGATCTGTTTCACCTCATTTATATTCTTATTTTTTGTTGGCCTACGAAAAGCTTTTTATGCAGTCAGTTCAGCTGAACATTTTACTGCAGTAAAAATGAAAAAAAATGCTTTGTTGCCTTTTTCTTGTGCTTGCACTGATTTCATCATTGCATCCCCCTATACATTGGAATATGTAACATGGCCTCATAAAGCCAAAACATATGTAAATAGTATTTTGTTGGAAGTGTTTTGAATTGATCACACCATGTTTAATTGATGCTCTCTAAGAGATATTCATTTGATAGCTGTGATTAGTTTGGTGGAAAAAAACAGTTATGAGAAGAATTTGTGTAGTTTTGACCAAATTATTAACTCTTCTCAGGTTTGTGTTTAGAGTTTTGAGCAATTGAGCTATAGTCTCAGAAAACGTGTTTAAACTATTGAGAAAAATTGTAAACATACTGTCAAATTATATTTACTGTTTGTCTGCTTGTCAGCCGTTTGCCAACCGTACGCAGTGTAAGGGAGGGACCAGATCCTCCCTCTTCGCTCCAGACTCCTCACTCTGGTTTCAGATGAATACAGGCTCTGAGCCTCCCGACGGTTCTCTAGCGGACCGTCGTTCTCCTGCAGTCCTTCGTTCCACTCTCTCAGCCAGCCTCTTCCTCGTGTCATGAGGCACACACAAACACTCATGCATACACATACACCACACAAACACAAACAGACACAAGCACAAGCAATATGCACACACAAACAGACACACTCACACACAGGCATATACAAGTAAGCACACACATACACAGACACATACACACACAAAGGCACAAGCAAGTATGCACACACACACACACAAACAGACAAATACTCACACACACACAAGCTCATGCAAGTATGCACACACACACAAAAACGCAACCAGACACACGCAAGCAAGCACATACACACAAACAGGCACACACACATGCAAGCTCACACGTACACACATGCTCACACACACACACACACACACACACACACACAAACACCCTGGCCTGTAGTCACTGAAGCCGGTGTTGTGGTGATTCTGCTTGGAGGAGGAGAGGCTATTGATCGACCCAAGACGTACCTCACACCCCAGGGGACCGGTCATACACCGGTCCCCACCCCCCCTCGATATTCTCCCCCATCCTGAGCAGGCCTATCGCCATGGCAACTACTGACATGACCTTAGCTTGAAGGACACACATTGCTCAGCCTATTTACCTACGTACGTACCTACGTATGTATGTACAGTACGTATGTACTGTATGTGTATATGTAGCCTATATATATATCTTGACATTGTCTTGGGTTCTCCTCTGACACAAAAGGGGAACGACTCCACTATGTTATGACGGTTACACAAAATAGAACTATACTGTTCTCCAGTACAAACCTAACGTTCAGAGTTTATTTAACAAAATGGAGAGAAAAAGAGCAAGAGAGCGAGAGAGAGAGAGAGAGAGCGAGAGAGATACGGAGCGCAACACAATTTGAGGCTAATAAAAGACGTTTAATGTGAAAGCACGTCTGGTGGACGTGCTGGAGCAGGCCATTTTAAAAGCACTAGATGAGCCCACCAGAACCGCCCCCCAGAACCGGAGCAGGGGATCGGGTTTTCATTACAGGGAGACGACTGCCAGACGGCCAATTTCCCGATGCGCCGTGTGGGGGGACATTATAGTTCTGATTTAGAGGCAGCAAACAATAAATAAAGGAATGCTGCTTCATTTAAACCAAATCCCAGTCTCGCATACATAATAACCCTGGTACATGTACAAACAGCATGTGTGTGTGTGTGTGTGTGTGTGTGTGTGTGAGTGAGTGTGTCTGTCTAAGTGTAAGTGTGTGTTTGTGTGCATGTGCAAGAGAGTGTGTGTGTGCGTGTGTGTGTTTGTGGTGGAGAGAGGTAGCGGTCGAGTGAGAGAGAACGAGAGAGAGATCCATCGTCAGAGCGGCTGCATGCCTTGATCTTCAGATAAACGTTATTCTACAAGCCGATTGCACTGAGGCTGGCCTGCTGCTAGGGATTGTAGCTGATCTATTCTGCCCTCTGCTGGTTGGAGGCAGAAGTCATGGTAATCTTAGCGATGACAGGAATTTTTGTGCTTTTCCAGGCATCGTTTGAGGTAGAATATGCCCCTGGTTGTTAGAAACCGCCCCTTGTTGTTAGAACCTCGCCGCGGGCTGTGGAGAGACCAGCGTGTCTTTAGCGCCCTCTAGAGGACACTGCACGCACAAAAAGAGACACCCCATCAGCCGGCGTTTGTAAACACAGGAGGTCATTTTTCATGTCTCTCCACTTGAGAAGCCAGTGCTGCGTCACCTGATGGAGGTTCCTCGATTAGTTCTTCATTCAGGCTGCTGAGTAAAGCAGAGGTTAACTACAGCAGCAGCTATGGGTCTGAATCTGCCACAAGGAGCTGTAGCTTATGACTGCAGACTCGTGTCCCCATATGCATATCAGGGGAACCCACGAGGTCCCCACGCCAAGGTGGGAACCCCTGCTTTGAAGTGTGTAAAGAGACTGGCTCAGAGCAGAACTCCATCTTGGCCCCGGTCCTAGAGAGCCGTTGGACTCCATCTTGGCCCCGGTCCTAGAGAGCCGTTGGACTCCATCTTGGCCCCGGTCCTAGAGAGCCGATGGACTCCATCTTGGCTCCGGTCCTAGAGAGCCGTTGGACTCCATCTTGGCCCCGGTCCTTGAGAGCCGTTGGACTCCATCTTGGCCCCGGTCCTAGAGAGCCGTTGGACTCCATCTTGGCCCCGGTCCTTGAGAGCCGTTGGACTCCATCTTGGCCCCGGTCATAGAGAGCCGTTGGACTCCATCTTGGCCCCGGTCATAGAGAGCCGTTGGACTCCATCTTGGCCCCGGTCATAGAGAGCCGTTGGACTCCATCTTGGCCCCGGTCTTACAGCTGGCAAAGTTGGATTCCTCAGGTTGTCATGTAGTGCTTATCACATCATTATTTCTATTTGGACGGTGTTTACTTGTTTATAACGTAAGGCTCATGTCAGGTGTACAATGTGAGGCAGGTAAAACAAAGGGCTGAAGGCCCAGTTTAGGGACTAACCCTAACCTAACCCTATGAGTTAACTGTTAAAGTTATGCGGTATTATGTCACACGGGACGAATGATTGAACTGAACGTGTACGTCAGTAAGGCGAAGGTCCTTCGATTCTTTTTATTTGTCAGCTGAGGTGAAACCATAAAGAGATTGGCTAGTTGAAGCTTTCCAAGTCGCCACCGGGCCAATCACATCCAACACGGGGCGGGCATAACTATGGCTGTACAGAGGAGAAGCCAATGGGAGCGCTGCTGAGGTCTTTTCATAAAAAGCCAAGATGGATTGATCAATTGATTGGTTGTAGGTCTATCCAATGACGTGCAGAGTATTCTGGTTGCCGTTGGTAACCGTGGATCTCCAACATGGAGCCAGAGGTTCCAGACGGTTTGACGTTCGGCGATGACACACCTCCGAGGAGCTCCGAGCAGAGACGCTGACCCTGTGTTCTCATACGGCGGCTAGACAGTCTGCTACTCATGTAACCATGGAAACAGGAAATTTACCAAGGAGAACCCCCCCCCCCCTCAGACATTTGTGATGTTACAGTAAAGTAGAATGTGACAGGACTCATGACGGTGCCCTCGCTGCTCCGTCAGCCGGTGTATCGGGCCATGAACTCATGCTCAGCACCAGTGTGCTCTCCCAGAGCTCCCAATCCTTCCACCAGTGTGCTCCCCCAGAGCTCCCCGTCCTCAGCTCTGGCCGCGCTCCAGTAGCGTGCGAGCGCAGGAGGAAGTATCTGTGCAGACTTGTTCCACACCAGAAGTGGGCGGCACTAGGAGTAGAGATTACAAAGAGCATTGTCCTGGCTGTTTGTCTGACCCTGTCCTGGCTGTTTGTCCTGGCTGTTTGTCTGACCCTGTCCTGGCTGTTTGTCCTGGCTGTTTGTCTGACCCTGTCCTGGCTGTTTGTCCTGGCTGTTTATCTGACCCTGTCCTGGCTGTTTGTCCTGGCTGTTTGTCTGACCCTGTCCTGGCTGTTTGTCTGACCCTTTCCTGGCTGTTTGTCTGACCCTGTCCTGGCTGTTTGTCCTGGCTGTTTGTCTGACCCTGTCCTGGCTGTTTGTCCTGGCTGTTTGTCTGACCCTGTCCTGGCTGTTTGTCTGACCCTGTCCTGGCTGTTTGTCCTGGCTGTTTGTCTGACCCTGTTCTGGCTGTTTGTCTGACCCTGTCCTGGCTGTTTGTCTGACCCTGTCCTGGCTGTTTGTCTGACCCTGTCCTGGCTGTTTGTCCTGGCTGTTTGTCTGACCCTGTCCTGGCTGTTTGTCTGACCCTGTCCTGGCCGTTTGTCTGACCCTGTCCTGGCTGTTTGTCCTGGCTGTTTGTCTGACCCTGTCCTGGCTGTTTGTCCTGGCTGTTTGTCTGACCCTGTTCCCCTAGCGCGTGAGCAGAGAGCTCAGCCACCAGCGGTCCAGCGGCCTTCGTAGCAGCGGACCTCCAGAGGATTCACCAACGTACCTTCTGCGACCTCATCAGTGGGGTTTCCTCATGTAAAAAACAGGTGGGGCTAGGCTAATATTTTTTATTCTTTTAAATGACGAACCAGTGTTCGTGACGTCACATCTGACCTGTGAAGGGCAGTCATACGCCAAAGAGCGTCTAAACTGCCGAAATCTTTCAACAAAAACAGTAGACCTTCACTTTTGTTAGTGTTTCTACTGGCTTTTCAGGCATACAGACATCCATCCAAACAAATTACGGTGCATTTTAATTTAGTTTGAAATTCATTTTTGGAAAAAGTTACAGCCCTAATAAATTACAAATAAAAATGGCAATTTTCATAAAAAGCAAAAGTATTTCAAAATAGAGATTGAGCTTCCTTCATTGGTCTTACTTACGTGTCAGTGTTCCACCATGCTGTTTGTAGCCCTGGCTTGGTGTTTCCCATTCTCTATTCAGCCCTCCACCCACAAGGACCTGCCAGGACAGCAGGCAGGTCCTGGGGCCATCACAACCATTACAAATAAAAATATACTTTAACACTATTAAGTATGCTGGGCTTTGAGTGACTGTTCTCCATGTATCAGATACATATATTTAATTAATAAAGTACATTAGTGCAGCTTTTAATCTTTCATTGCTGACATCAAAACATTGCAATAATGAAAGTATAGTTTTTAAAAGTTTTTAAACTTTAAACTAAGCTTCCCTAAACCTCAGAATAAAATGATACTACTGCAAACAGCTGTAATAGCTAGGCCTACTATAAGAACCCAATATCATTTTACCATGTAGTACACCTCCCATAGGCCTAAGCAGTGTCCTGGAGGAGAAATCAAAGATAATAGCTGTGAAAGAAAAGATTCAGAATGGACTGTCTTGGTTTAAAGCCCACTCGCCACCACAACAAGGTGCAGGACAGGAGTGGGAACAGTATATAAGACTGGAAAAACATAAATAGACTGAAGAGCACAAGACATAAGGCGTTATACCTCTACTTTTTCCTCCAAGGGTGTCAATCTGTGCTCCAATAGATGATCTACCTCATTCATGTTGTCTACTCGTTTTCGTTTGTGTGGCTCCGGCATGTTTGGTAGCAAAGTTATCCTTCTCCTTCTCTTCTTCGCTACCTGACTTCTTGCGCGCGGCACGTGAGGTGAGGTGGGAGGTCACTCGAGTCATGACTCATCACGCAAACACACTACAGCCTACAAAAGGAAATTACGCTGTAGTGGAACGAACCATATATTTCCATGGCGGTCCCGTTGGGGCTAGCACCAGAAGTAAAATAATCTCCGTCCAGTTCAACTGACTTCAATAGAGAAACCCTCTGAGCATGCGCATTTCCATTTTTCAAGTCCAATACACATTACATTGGGCTGGTGGGGCTCGAGCCCCTCTTGCCCCTCCAGACGAACTCAGTCTGGAGAAGCAAGCTAGGGTAGACTAAAAATGAACTAAAAGCGCTGAACTTATTATTTTACAGTACTTTCTGGGGAGATTTAAAAAAAATATTATCTCTCTCTCTCTCTCTCTCTCTCTCTCTCTCTCTCTCTCTCTCTCTCTCTCTCTCTCTCTCTCTCTCTCTCTCTCTCTCTCTCTCTCTCTCTCTCTCTCTCTCTCTCTCTCTCTCTCTCTCTCTCTCTCTCTCTCTCTCTCTCTCTCTCTCTCTATATATAGAATTATTTTATATATAATTTCTTTTTTCATTTTTATTTTTTTATTTTTTTTCTTGCCCCTAATGCCCAGTCGCCACTGGGCCTCATGTTGACGGCTGTCAACTCCTCTCGCCTCGTGCCCACTGCACCGTCAGTAAAAGGACTGGGAAGGCGTGGCTGACGAATGGGGGAGGTTTCCAGGGTCGTCAGAGCCCGAGTAGTGTCACAGTGCTTAAATTTGCATACGTGATCTAATTGGATGACGGATCCATCGCTGCCGAAAAAGTTGAAAATCTTACAACTTTTTGACGGAGCCTTCAGCGTACGGATCCACAATGCATTGCGCGTCCGTCCCCATTTGGACGCGCAATGCATTGTGGATCCATTCGTTCCTTTGCAGCCTTCGGCTCCGTCAAAAAGTTGAAAGATGTTCAACTTTTTTCGGCAGCGACGGATCCGTCCTCCAATCAGATCGCGTATGCAAATTTAAGCACTGTGACGCGACTCGGGCTCTGACGATACTGGAAAGCGACAAGCAGGAAGAAGCGGGAAGAACCCGGCTTTGTTGTTGTTAGCGGGAAGCGATTTGATTGGCTGACGGATGCCTCTGCAAAGACTACTCCCCCATCCGTCAGCCACGCCTTCCCACGTCCTTTGACTGACAGTGCAGTGGGCACGAGGCGCCACGCCTCGGGCGGGAGCCTCGGGGGGAGCCTCTGGCTCCGTCAAAAAGTTGAATAACTTTTTCGGCAGCGAAGGATCCGTCATCCAATCAGATTGCGTATGCAAATTTCAGCACTGTGACACTACTAATGCTGCTCTCCATTTGGATTTACGAAGTGGTAAAGTCGCAAATCTCCCAGCTTTCTTGCGGCATTTCACTGAGGCACGCCCCCTTTTGGTCGTAGCATCTCGTCGCTTTCAAAGTAGAGCGAGCAGAGCTGTACAACTCGCAAAGAAGATGGCTGCGCCCATAGTTAATGGGGGATGAGATGTATTTTCTTTCTATTTGTACCACGTTGGTGGTTTTAATGTCGTTTTTAAAACCTCTTACACACTTGATTTCATTGCTGCTTTAATCCGGTCACCAATATATGCATTGCACGGTCTTGCTTTGCGTGCCCTTCAATGTAAAGTTTTGTTTTGAAGCTGGTTTGCTAAAGAGGCTATGTTACTAATGATGACTAGCCTGCTACTACTCCCCCTCGTGGCTCGACAGAAACACAAATGGCAAACTGGAAGGCTGGAGCAAGGGAAATACGTCACGTTCTCGCTGAAGCTGGTCGTTCGTACCAGCGTACCATCCAAATGGATAGCAGCATAAGCTCCCCCATCCGTCAGCCACGCCTTCCGACGTCCTTTGACTGACGGTGCAGTGGGCACGAGGCGGTACTCTGATGCAGTCATCGCCCTGTGGAGCTGCTGAAGCAGGAGGTCAGGGTTGGGAGGGGAGAGAACACACAAGGACGCTTCATGTACACAACAAACATGTTTAATAAAATACTGCAAAATCCTGAAAAATTAAGCAAACTATTTATTTGTTGTCACGTTTCTATTGCATCTGAATCATAGAAGCCACATATTAAATGCATTAGATTCGAGTTTAATTTTTTTCATTCATAACAAAGGTCAAACAATAAAGTGCTTTCTTTTCACAATAGTCTTCTTCACACACACCAAATCAAACGCAACACAGTAGTTGTAGTTTTGCACTGCGGCTCACATCCAGTGCAGGTCTCTCTGTGTCTCTGTGTGCTTCAAGTGCTGTGAATCCGAGGTCATGAATCAGCAAAGTGTTAAGCTCCATTTGATACTCATCTGGTTGTGCAACATCTGCCCCAGTTTTTAAGAAAGAGTAATCAAAGTTTAAAGTTTAAGTCTCTCTCTCTCTCTCTCTCTCTCTCACATACACCCCCCCCCCCACACACACACACACACACACACACACACACACACACACACACACACACACACACACACACACACACACACACACACACACACACACACACACACACACACACACACACACAGTTGATCATAATCTAATAACTCAACCCAGAGATGAAACTGTCAGAGTTCTGACGCCTCTGCCTCACGTTCTGTTAGACCCACTGCCGCTCAAAGGGTTCCCTGGCGAGAGGAGAGCGAGAGGAGAGCGAGAGGAGAGCGAGAGGAGAGCGAGAGGAGAGCGAGCCCACGGGAT
>NC_044063.1:1007587-1030087 GCF_902167405.1 Gadus morhua
ACATAGCCTTTACAAGGCCGTAGTGTGAAAAGAGATAGCTTGATACAAGTAAAACATTTTAAAACATTAAACCTTGCACGGCTTAAAATGGCCTTAACAGGCCTGTGGTACAAATTAAAGCTGCATTGAAATAAGCAAACTTAAAACATAGCCATAGTGCAAAAGAGATTGATTTTAACAAGCATGAAGTACAAAATAGGGCTGCCTTTGGTAAAAGTAAACTTAAAACCTAGCCTTAACAATTGCTTGTGATAAACTTAAAACATGAACTTAAAAAACAGGGCTGTTGTGTAAAAAAATACAGCTGCCTTTGAAATTGTTGACTTGAAACATGGCTGTAACAAAACTGTAGTGCAAAACATCTTTCAAGTTTTGAGAAACATAAAACTTAAAGACAGAAAACATAGCCTTCACAAGAACAAGGCCGTACTCCACATATTAATACCCACCTACTTCCTCTGGTACATTTCAGGTTTTTGTTCAAAACAAAAGCTGGTCTACCTGGGCTGGTTTGATAACACTTCTCTCAGCTGTAACTATGTCACCAGCAGTTGAGAATATTCGCTCTGCTGCTACGCTTGTTCCAGGGCACACAGAGAGTGTTTCTAGCCAGATTGGACAGAGTGGAAACACACCTTCGGTGTTTTCTCCACCCAATTCAGTGGGTCAGCTGAAAGCTCTAATGGTTCAGGGGCTCTGTATGCGTTTACCTCAATCATTGCCTGTGTGATTGGGACTGGGTTGACTAGCCTGTTCTAACTCTGTTGAGAATGTCTCTCCAAATAAATCAGACAGAGCACAGCTCTTTTTACAGGGTGGAGGTTGTGTTGACCTTCATGCTCTCCTTCATGCTCTTCATGCTCTCCTTCAGCAGCAGGCTGGTCACCCTCCTCCTTAGTAGCCTTTCTCTGAAATACAAAATAAACATTCAACAAACATTACTAAGATGTGGTTTGGATCTATATCACTTTTGTCAATACTGTATTTCAATAGATTGGTGTGTTAGCAGTAGTGATAGTAGTTAAACCAGTATACTCCATTTCAAAAGCAGCAGAAAAAAAAAAAAAAAATCTTTGTCACTGTTAAGATAATTGTCATTATACTTAATCATAATGAAGTAATTATAGTGTTATTAGTATTATAAATGTTATTATTATTTAATTTTATAATTATTTTTATTGTCATTATTATTATTATTATTATTATTATGTAAAAAGAAAAGACGAACCTCTGATAATTCAGCTGCCTCTCGTCCCACTGCTGCAAAGATGTCATCTCTTCCACCCTCTGCGAGGAAGGGCAGTGCTTTGAAGCGGGGGTCCAGAGCTGAAGCCATCTGAAGGAAGGATTTGTTGGAATACCTCTTCCCCAGGTCTTGTGCCAGTGCTCTTTTGACTTCTTTAACGATCCCAGAGTCATCAGGTTGCTCAGCACTGCCCTGACACAGCTGTGCCTGTAACGGGGCAATTATTGAGACGGTGGGTGTTTTTTCTTCTGACATCACGAGTGTTGCCACTTTGAGAGGCCGCAGGGTTTTTAGCTACATCTTCGGCATTGGTGAGGTCGGTATCTGACATAGTCCACAGCTCCTTGGCATTCTTGCGCACTTCAGCTGACAGCAATGTGGCACAGATAGCGGGCTGCTGCTCCAGGAAGCGCTCGACCATGTCGAACGCACTGTTCCACCTGGTTGGGACGTCATTCATGAGTTTGTGCTTGGGAAGGTTGAGGAGCTTTTGTTTTTCCTGTAAGACCTGGCTGGCCAGCGCACTCTTCCTGAAAAACGTCACTATGTGGCGAAACTTTCCTAACAGCCTCCCAACTGCTGTGGTCTTAAGGGCACGTTGGGCAGCAAAATTCAATGTATGCGCGAAGCATCGTACATGAAGCAGTTTGCATGCTCTGCTGCAATGACCATATTGAGGCGTTGTCAGTAACCAACACTGGCTCTTTAGCTGTAAGGCCCCACTCCTCAAAGACTTCGAGCAGCAACTCGCCCACATTATGGCCGCTGTGGCTCCCGAACAGCACTCTGGTTTGCAGAACGTAGGAAAGCATTTCCCAATTTTCAGAAATGAAGTGACATGTCAGCGTAACATAAGACTGGGTTGCCCTCCGACGTCCACCCGTCACACGTAATGGCTACTCTGGCTTGCTTTTGAAATGGAATCGATAACGTGTCGTTTTACCTCATCATACAGGCGAGGCACAGCGGTTTCAGTGATGAAGCGACGAGTCGGGAATAGTGTAGCGAGTTCACATTCAGCGATTAGCGCCGGAAGCCTTCATTCTCAACCGAGCTGTACGGACGCAAAGTCCTTACATATGTATGACACAAGAGCGTCGGTGATTTCTTCGCCTTGGGAAGTTGTAGGGAATTTAGCTTGCAACCCCGCCGTCAGACTAGCTTGTGTCCCTGTGGCTGTAGCATTTACCGGGGTTTCCGAGATGCCAACGTGATGCCTCGTCATGTGCAGATGGAGGTTTGTTGTGTTGCCAGAGTACTTAACTTTTTGCCCGCAGTGTTTGCAGACGGCGTGTGTCATGTCCAGCTCTTTTTTTTCATTTTGTGGAATCCAAAATGCTCCCAAACGCGAGCTTTCAACTTTACTGGGGGCGAAAATATTTTTTCCCTACTGCCTTCCTCCAGTTAGTTCACTTAGTTTATTGTCAGCAGCGCTGCCGCCTAATTCTACAGCGCTACCGCCTTGTGGCCGAAATGCGCATAGCAAGGAGCAAATGTCATGCAGTTTCATGAATTTGATTAGCGGTAGGGATTTGTTGCACGTGAAGGATCGATACTGACGCCTCCGTATCGATACACGCATCGTAAAGAGGCCTGCGACGATGTATCCCCGTATCGATATTTTGAACACACACCCCTAGTGGACACACACACAACCTCCTGTGTGGTGTCCACGCCCAGCCCTGATCGATCCACTCTGATCAATCAACCAATCCCCACATCCAGCGCAGCACTCACTGCCGACTCCTCAAACCGAGCACACACATGTTACCTGCACCCCGGGGCGAGAGAGCTTAACATACAGAGAGAGAGCCAGACAGAGAGAGCCAGAGAGAGAGAGAGAGAGAGAGAGAGCGAGAGAGAGAGAGAGCGAGAGCGAGAGCGAGAGCGAGAGCGAGCGAGAGAGAGCGAGACAGAGACAGAGACAGAGACAGAGACAGAGACAGAGAGAGAGAGAGAGAGAGAGAGACACAGAGACAGAGAGAGAGAGAGAGAGAGAGAGACAGACAGACAGACGGACAGCGAGAGACAGAGAGAGACAGACACAGAGACAGAGAGAGACAGAGACAGAGAGAGAGAGAGAGAGAGAGAGAGAGAGAGACAGACAGACAGAAACAGGGAGAGACAGACACAGAGCCAGACAGACAGACAGACAGACAGACAGACAGACAGACAGACAGAGGGCGAGAGAGAGAGAGACAGTGAGAGACAGACACAGAGACAGGAGACAGAGACAGAGAGAGAGCTCTCCCCCAGCTCTCTCTCAGGGCTGACTGAAGGATAGGATCTCCACGTTAACTCTCCATTTCGCGTGGAAACAAGAGTAGCATAATCCTCTGGTTTTATCTCTCAGTCGGAGACGTCATCACTCAAGGTGGAGGAGGGAGATGGGTGAGGAGGGGGAGGAGGGGGAGGAGGAGGTGGGGGTGGAGGGAGGTGAAGGAGGGTAATGGAGGATCCAGATTCTTTGCTCAGTTGAGTTGTCAAAAATAGTTCAGCATTCAGCGGGCCTTTGTGAAGACTAGGCTGAAGCTAGTGGACGACGGTACCCAGTTGGTATGAAGCTCAGAGGAGTTCCTTCAGATGAGGTGAAGGCCGCTGGGAGCGGGAGGCACTACGGCCTGATCTCATTACAGCCACGGAGCCTCAGTCAGGGGTTCATTAACCCAGACGGCTGGCAGGAGGCTCGCACACACGCAGCCGCACACACACAGGCACCCTCGCACGCACACTACACGCAAACGCGCACGGACACACACAAATGCATGCACACACGCTCGCATGCACGCACATGCACACAGTCAATTAGTAGAACCTCCTCGTGAATATGTATGACTGCCTTGATCGTGGGTCCGTCCATTTCTCGTTAGGGTAACACGTTAAAATATTACGCGTTCCCGCGCAAAATTCTGTCGCGTTAACGTGACATTTCCAAGGCTCAGGTGGAAATGACCTTAGCTTTAACAGCCTTCCATAAGTGCGCGCCGTCCTTGGTGATTTGACGATTAATTCGGTGTGATAAACCATCACCATGGCAGCGCGCCTCGTCCCATGACCTGGACCTGTTTGTACACCACATGGAGCTCTGAGCAAGCTCCCCGAAGCCAAAACTATTTAAGGCTCAGTTCCATGTGTACTGTATCGGTGGACCCAGTGTACTGTACTGGCAGACTCACTACTGGTGGACCCAGTACGTTATTAACGCATTCCGTCCTGATGCATGCAACGGACTGACGTCACAGCACCTCTACTACATCTCTGGGGTTTCGCCCTGCCAACCCTCCTGTGTCCTGCTGTTGTACGGAATGTGTCAACGTGAGTCGCCAAACGGAACCGGTTGTCCCTGATTCCTTGGCGCGTCCGTCATTACGCGCGCATCGTGGTTCGCTACGTGGAAAAGTGACGTCACGTCAACTCCTTGACAGACAGTGGGGGGGTCCCGCCTGCCACGTGTCCTGCTGCTCGCTGGTGACGCCGGGTCAGGGGTTAATGGGAACGCAGACCTCTTCGCGACATAAACAAAGGGTCCCCTGTCACTCACCTGATGAGGTCCAGGAAGGAGTCGATGATCTCCTTGGGCTGCGGCACGTCGTCCCCTAGCCCGGCCACCCGGGGCTTGGAGCCCGTGTTGGAGCCGGGCTTGATGATGAACGCCATCACCACGCCGATGGACGAGGACAGGAGCGTGGTGACCAGGAAGAAGAGCATGGCCAGCCGCCCAGCCGGCCCAGGGCCTTGGGGTCGATGCTCGCCGCCCCGGACACCAGGCTGCAAACCACCAGCGGTGATGATCATCTTCAGCAGGCGGATGAGCAGCTCTCCGGGGAAGCCGATGTAGATGACCTGCGTGCGGGTGAGCTCCGTGTTGCGGACCGCCATACCGATGATGACCCCGACGATGACTCCGGCCACGGTCAGGATGACCAGCAGGTTGGCCAGGACGATCCTCCGCACCCGCTGCTGCAGCGTCTCCGGGACGGCCGTGGTGACCGGGCCCAGCCCGTTGGACACCGGTCCAGCCCGTTGGACACCGGGTCTTCCTGGTAAACCTCCCCGGAGGACGCCTTGCTCGGCTCCATGTCGATCTTCTCAGCCATCGTGTGCGCTCTGCTGAAACTAACTCCTAAAATAAGACGATTCTGTGATTAAACGTAGAGCTACTGACTAGAAAAGCGCCAGTAAAGGACTCGTCAGTGAGTGAAGGCAGCGTCTCCCTGAGTGGTGATCGCCTGTAACAGCTCAGTTTCTCTCCCTCTCTGACGCCCCGAGAATGCCTAGTCCGAGCTTGGAACGACGAGCCATAAAGCCTGCTGACGTCAGAGAGGGCCGGGCCAGGAAGGCGGGCGGGGCCAATATGTCGTTCTCTACGTCCCCGTCCCCGCCCCCCCTAAAGAAATGTCCGAAATGTCAAATTTGTTTCCTGCAATTTTAATATACAGCTAATTTGATGCATGGGGTTAGTTTATGAGAAAATTAGGGGTTAATGGAGTGAACTCATAACATCATGAAATACACATACATCTAAATCCAAATGTAACATAAATCGTTGCATTGTTATGCATGTGTTTTTTTTATTATCATTAGTACATTTGGGTTGAGAGCTGTCTGCTCAGCTCTCCTTCTCTCCTCTCCCAGCGACCTACCACTTGTCATGTTGGACCTAATATATATGACACCAATTATGACATCAAATAAAAAGTAACCCACTAAAAAGCAATGGTTGCAATGCTCTTGGTTTATCTTAAAAGTGGACATTTCGAAGATTTTCGTGTCTGTTAGGTCATAAATGTCTGTTAGGTCAACATTAAATAACTATTACCAATAGTCCGCTAAGATTGCGCTAAAGAGAATGAAAATCTTTGAGTGTGTCGCTTAACGTCTCTTGTGTCAGTCCTTTGTGTCTGTAGACCTTCTCTCTCTCCCTCTCTACAGCGTGCTGCTGAACGCTGGCCGCGGTGCTTCTGCTACGGACCCTCTCGGCCCGGAGCTGATCGCCGGCCTGGACCCAGCCCCTCCCCTCCTCTGGTGGTTTTCTTTCTCCTCATAAAGTTAGGTCATCAAAGACAGACTCATTTAACACGGCAGGCCTTACCACAGCATCAAGCTCACATTTGTTTGTTTAAAGACCTAAGACCGTTCGAAACAAATGTTGATAATGTGTAAGAACAGCCCTTGCTGGTGCCATGCTACAGAATACATTCAAAGCTACAGCAAGTAGAGGATATAAGCCAGAAAGATGATGTCTTTCATATGATAAATCATGTGTACATACAGAAGAGGAAGGACTACAATATCACCAATTATTGATCTGTCCCCAAAAGGATCCTCTTAATGGTGTGGACCACCAGAAACTGACGGAGCAGGTCCAGAGAAAGTGGACCGCTCCTATGGATCCCACCACAGAAGAGCACCCAACACCCCCCACGGTCCCTAAAGGCCCTTAGCGAGCTACGCAGAGCAGGTGTTCACTTCCTAAAACAATGTTCAACGGGTCCGTCCAACAGCCAACCCCACAGGTGGCCACACGGTGAGCTACGCTTACACTGAACCACACCCCTCCCACCAGAGGTGTGTGGGAAAGGCCTCCTCCAGGCTGGTGGGGGGGGGGGCTGAGACCCAGCTTGTTGTCCTAAGCTGGGTCTTTGTTCCCCATCAGTGTGGGCCCAGGCAGCGGTGCTCTCACTGTGGGAAAGGCCCGATTCTAAAGCCAGGGCAGCGGGTAGACCAAAGCCCCGAGCTGCTCTGCAGAAGAGAGGCTCTGCTGTCTAAACACACTGGGAACACAGAGACGTGCATGCCCGCACACGTGCACAAACACACACGCGTGAACCATGCACAAACACACATGCACAAACACACAGTGCACCAAACACACACGTGGAAAAATACACACACGCATGTTCACACACACATGTCATACACGTGCACCACACATGCACAAACACAACAGACACATGCACTAACTCAGACGCATGCATACACAGACAACACACATGCACGCACCCAATCTTATCGGTAAGTACATACGCAGATCTAGCCATGGCAAGAGCAAGAATCAGATACCAGACTGAGGTGTAAGGGAAGAGTGTTGTTTCTGTTCTCTGCCCTTGCTGCACTGTATTTACAGTGCACTCTCTCAAAGTCAGTCCCCTCTGAGAGCCACAAACACATTCCTTATGGACCATTAGCATAAAAAAGGTCTTCAAAGAGGTAAGATGTTAGCACATATGTGTCCAGTGTAGTACAGACGACTCTCAGGGCTGTTTTGGGTCGGAGAGGTTCGGCCGCGGTGGGCCAGAGCAGAAACCGGTTCTTTGTTCATCACTGAATAGAACGTGGAAATCCATCGCCTCTAACCCAGAGGTGTGAGGTGTCACAATGGCACGGGAATAGGCCCCGACAAGCTGATGCCCACGGCTGAAATGAAATCCTTTGTAAGGACATCAAAGTGCTTTGTCATTGTGACGAGGAAGGGAAGCAGAACTGCAGAGTTATGCTTCAACACCAAGTCCTCCAGACCACAGAAGAAGAGGAGAGGCATGTTGGTCCTCCAGCAGCACAGAAGAAGAGGAGAGGCATGTTGGTCCTCCAACACCACAGAAGAAGATGAGACTCATGTTGGTCCTCCACCACAGAAGAAGAGGAGAGTGACAGTTTAGGCCGAGGTGAAGGGTAAAGAACAACAATCGGTGGCCATCTTGTTTTTTGCAGAACCTCCTAAAACCAGCGGCAGGGATTGTGAATATATTATGGGATATGTGTCAGACGGAGAAAATGTTTACCGATTAGTTTGTGTTTTCTGCAGATGGTTCAACACAATTCACCATAACGGCTAACATCGTTCAGCCTATTTATGTGAGCTTTGTCTTCCTGCTAACCAGCCACAGTCACATGACCTCTGACCTGGTGAGGACCTTAAGAACTGAACGACATCAGATAAACCTAAAGAGCAGACCCAGTGACTGTTCCCCTGGTGGGGCCCTTTCCCCCCGCTGTTATTAGAGCATGAAGGGACCGACAAGGCCCCTAAGTCCTGTCTGATTCTGTGGAGGCCCCCGGGGGCCCCAGGAAACCCTAACACGTTTACAGGCACTGCGTTACGGCACTGCTCCACCGCCTGGCCAGGAGGCCTCTGTCTGTCCGGGCAGCCGACCTGTCAGCCTGTACACACACGCCAAACACACACACACACATGCACACACACCCAACCCCACACACACTCACAGACACTCAGAAGCCACCTGCACACACACACACACACACACACAGAAGCCACCTGCACACACACACACACACACAAAAAGAAGCATAACTGCCGAACCGCAGCTGAAGGTTGTGGTTAACGACAACACAATCTGAAGCTCATCATCAGAGGGAGCCTCCATTTGGCTCCATGCAGTTTCACCAACAGATTATGCTTTCATGAAATATTTTATGTTAACAGTAGGAAAATATAAAACAGCACATGAAGACGGCTTCTTGTTTCATTTAGTTTTACGGCTTACTTTCATTCATCTAATGCATTTTGAAAGTACAGAGGATTTTGACATGTAAACATTTGGCTATGCAGCACTCTGCTGTTGATTGAATTGTGTCTGATTAATAAAAAAGTGACTGAGTTGCCAGTTGAAAAAACAGTGGAGAGCAGTTGACCACCTGATCCTCAGAGCAGTTTTGATTAATTGGTCGGTGATTACAGGACAAAGATCACTTAATGGCCTGACCAGTGAAAATAGCATGTGATACAAAAACATAACGATGTACCATTACCGATTACCAAGCCAACTCGGCTCTATTGACATACCTTTGTCATGTAGACAGCGCCATCAGCGCATGATGCTGTTAATCATCATTCATTCATGCATCAGCCATTAAGGTGATGTCTACAATCTTTAGCGAGCACAAGAGAAGGAAGCCCTCACAGCAGAACATGTTGTGAGAAAACGTTGTGGAATGGGGGCGAACACTTAATATAAACCTGAAGCACACTCAGACGTGAACACCTCCTGGCCAAGAATCCTTCCTAGGTTTAGGACCATGCCTAATGGACGACATTGCATTCCCAGTCCCTGGGAGACTTCAGCACAGGCTGTCCTCACCTGCAGGCATAGTCTTACAGCAGGCTGGCAGACAGACAGGTCGGGCAGGTAGACAGGTAGACGGATGCCTTGCCATCATGGCAACAGCAGCCGGCATGCTGCCAGAGTATACCCCCCCCCTGAGCAAGGCATTCTGAGGGTCTGAGACCAGCGGCAGGACTGACAAAGACAGGGGAGAAGGGAAAGGGCGAGAAACTCACAGAACGAGATCTTCCCACAAGATGTAGCCAGGGAACACACACACACACACACACGGCACACACACACACACAGCACACACAAGGTCAGGGCAGCGCCGGCTAGAGGGGCTGTGATTGGCTGAGGCCGGCGTGCCCGCCTATACACGCCCACCTGGTTACCCCGGGCCGCTGGCCTCTGGAGTCATTCGATACGGCAGCATTCAACCGCGCTGCTCCGCCCCTTCCCTCCCCCTCCCCCTCCCCTCTCTCACCCCACAGCTCAACAATGCACTCACGACATACAGACACACACATGTATGTCGTTTAGAGACAAAACGCACATGCACCCGTGTGCCTGCACACACACACACAGCATATAAATACACCACGGGGACACGACATACACACAGCACACACACAAATACATGTGGACACGCATACACATACACACACAGCATATACATACACACAAGGGATTTACATAAATGCACATACACACTACATACACACACAACACACACGTGTATACGTATGGACACACATACACACAGGCTCACACACCCGCCTCTTGTGTTTTGTAATCGCCGTCCGGTAGAACGGCCTCTCTTGCTAAATGCAGCGTCTCTGTTTCGCCATATGTTCCCCTAACGACGGACTCTGAGCGAGGAGCTGTAAATCAGAGGACTCGTTACCACGTCCTGGGACACGCTCCCATTCTGAGCTGCTGTGGTTCCAGTTGGCTATTCATATAGAAGATGTATTTATGTCTAACATGTCGTAAGCTTCTTCAGGCCGTGGCTTCTTCTAAACCCTACCATTGAGGAGCCATTTCTCCATCTAGCTATTTCACGATAATATAATGACGTTCTCTCAAGGAACCACCAGTATGACGACGCCTGCTCTCCCAGTGACCCCAGTAGGAGGCCACCGTCCGCATGGTGGGACCCATGAATCCAGATGTCAGGAGTCAGTTTGAAGCATTAATCTGATCCTCTGCAGCGGCTCTGGTGGAGTTCTGCTGTGTCCTGCACTTAACTGTTCTAAAGGGTTCTGTGTCCTGCACTTAACTGGTTCTAGAAGGGTTCTGTGTCCTGCATTAACTGGTTCTAAAGGGTTCTGTGTCCTGCTCTTAACTGGTTTTAAAGGGTTCTGTGTCCTGCACTTAACTGGTTCTAAAGGGTGTCTGTGACCTGCATCTTAGCCAGGTTCTAAAGGGTTCTGTGTCCTGCTCTTAGCCGGTTCTAAAGGGTTCTGTGTCCTGCTCTTAGCCGTTTCTAAAGGGTTCTGTGTGCTGCTCTTAGCCGGTTCTAAAGGGTTCTGTTGTCCTGCTCTTAGCCGGTTTCTAAAAGGGTTTCTGTGTCCTGCAGCCAGAGTTGCTGTATCTGTGATTTTACTTAGAAAAATGATTCATGATGATTCATCTCCACAGATCCTCCTTCACCACAAAACACACCCGTCCTCTTTCCTGTAGAACGGTCAGGCTGTGGCCCGTTCCTCATCTGCCCCGAGCTCTCCACTAACGGGCTGACACTGTGATGCTAACCCTGTAATCCCTCTACAGTAGCTGCTAATGCCTCCTGGCCCACACTACTGCCCCACACTACTGCCCCGTCTGTCAGCTGCACCCCAGTACCACCACCACCACCGCCTCCCAGTACCACCACCACCACCACCGCTCCCAGTACCAGTACCACCACCACCACCGGCTCCCAGTACCACCACCACCACCGGCTCCCAGTACCAGTACCACCACCACCACCGGCTCCCAGTACCAGTACCACCACCACCACCGGCTCCCAGTACCACCACCACCACCGGCTCCCAGTACCAGTACCACCACCACCACCACCGGCTCCCAGTACCACCACCACCACCGGCTCCCAGTACCACCACCACCCCCCAGTACCACCACCACCACCGGCTCCCAGTACCACCACCACCCCCCAGTACCACCACCACCACCGGCTCCCAGTACCACCACCACCCCCCAGTACCACCACCACCACCGGCTCCCAGTACCACCACCACCCCCCAGTACCACCACCACCACCGGCTCCCAGTACCACCACCACCACCGGCTCCCAGTACCAGTACCACCACCACCCCCCAGTACCACCACCACCACCGCCCCTCAGTACCACCACCACCACCGGCTCCCAGTACCACACCACCACCGATCCCAGTACCAGTACCACCACCACCACCGCTCCCAGTACCACCACCACCCCCCAGTACCACCACCACCACCGGCTCCCAGTACCACCACCACACACCGCTCCCAGTACCACCACCACCACCACCACCGCTCCCAGTACCAGTACCACCACCACCACCGGCTCCCAGTACCACCACCACCCCCCAGTACCACCACCACCACCGGCTCCCAGTACCACCACCACCCCCCAGTACCACCACCACCACCGGCTCCCAGTACCACCACCACCACCACCACCACCCCCCAGTACCACCACCACCGCCTCCCAGTACCACCACCCCGCCCCTCAGTACCACCACCACCCAGTACCAGCACCACCATCTGAGAGCTGCCTCCCAGTACCACCACCACCATCTGAGAGCTGCCTCCCAGTACCACCACCACTGTCTGGACTGGCCTCTGCTGGCCTCTGCTTGGCAAGCCTATAGATATCTATTTTCTCCTCTCTCTCTCTCTCTCTCTCTCTCTCTCTCCTCTCTCTCTCTCTCTCTCTCTCTCTCTCTCTCTCTCTCTCTCTCTCTCTCTCTCTCTCTCTCTCTCTCTCTCTCCTCTCTCTCCCTCCCTCCCTCCCTCCCTCCCTCCTCCCTCCCTCTCTCTCTCTCTCTCTCTCTCTCCTCTCTCTCTCTCTCTCCTCTCTCTCTCCTCTCTCTCTCTCTCTCTCTCTCTCTCTCTCTCTCTCTCTCTCTCTCTCTCTCTCTCTCTCCTCTCTCTCTCTCTCTCTCTCTGGAAATGTAAAATCATG
Source organism: Gadus morhua (assembly GCF_902167405.1). Taxonomy (NCBI): domain Eukaryota; kingdom Metazoa; phylum Chordata; class Actinopteri; order Gadiformes; family Gadidae; genus Gadus; species Gadus morhua. The sequence continues at coordinate 1,020,069 of NC_044063.1, forward strand.
TATTAAGTTCAGGAGGATGAGGTCTGCCTTTTCATTGGCTGGTTCGTGAGCAGACTTTAACAGGGGTGGGCGGGGCTTGTGAAGGTAAAGGGGTTCAGGAGCACAGAGAGGAGAGCCTGAGAGAGGTCAGGGCTGGAGACGGGCTGTCTGAAGGCCCCTGGGCCGCCGGCCCCCGGCAGAGACACACACACCTTAAATCAGGGGTCTCAAACTCGCGGCCCGCGGGCAAATTGTGGCCCGCCGGACGATATTTTGTGGCCCCCTACATGACATCAAAGTTTAGTAACTTATTTAATTTAATTTTTGTTTTGTTTTTTGGCTGAGTCGCTGCGCTTGCCCAGTGGCCTAATTTATAAAGCTTGCTGCGCACGAAAACCTTTCATAAGACGGAGGTGAAATGTACGTAGGCCAATGGTATGGCTTATCCCAAGTGTGTGTGGCCGGAGATACGCCCTTCTCTCCTGTGTGACTCCTCTGATGTATTTCGAACTTCCTGTATGTCCAGTGGGAGAGGAAATATCGACGTGTGAAAGAGTGTTTTGTATCAAGTTGAGGCCGACACATATTAATTGAAATGTATATATCATGAGAATAGATAAAATCATGTAATACATTTAGGAAATTATTACATGCATCTCTTCTCAAAAATATTCGACCCTGGAAGTTTAAACGACTCAGTTTCTCTGCCGCAATCATCTGCGCGTCTAGTGCTTTTTTTTATTTTTCGTGTTAAAATTATGAACAGATGAAGAGCAGCAGTGATCAGGAGGTGTAGGCAAGAAAAGCCTATGTTCAGAAGGACAGTTCATGTTCTGAAGAAGGTTCATGTGTTAAAGAGCCGTTCATGTTCAAAGAGCCATTCATGTTCAAAAAGCATTCATGTTGCAGAACTGTCAATAGTAAAGCTTGAGAAGACTGGATATTTGTACTTTTTTGTGGAATACTTGATGCGGCCCAGCCTCACCCAGACTCCACCTCCAGCGGCCCCCAGGTAAATGAGTTTGAGACCCCTGCCTTAAATGATGGGTTCTAGACTCTGCATAGCCTCCCCCTTACCCACTTACTGTATGTTGTACGTCCCGGATTTTAAAAATAGTAATTAGCATTGTGTAGCATCTTATCCTACCTGTCTTGGTTGAATACGGGGAATGGGTTAACCTGGTGATGTAAGTGTTGAACATCCTTAAACGTAGCAAGACTTAGAGGGCTCATGTCCACCGAAGTCTTACAAAAACTTGTACATCATTACTGCAATGATCTCCTTACAGGTCTCCCAAAAATAACTCAACTACAGCTTGTTCAGAATGCTGCGGCTAACCTATAAATCCCTATATGGTTTTGGGCCAAAATATTTAACTGATATGCTTCCACTACATAAGCTTCTAGATCACTAAGATCTTCTGAGACAAATCCGATAACTATCCCCAGAGTAAACACGAAACATTGGAAACAGGATTTAGTTAATATACACAATAGCTGAAATAATCTCCCTGAGGATTTAAGACTTTCCCCAACTCTGACCACTTTTAAAACAAGATTGAATACTTTTGTTTGCTTTGCTTTCTGCTAAATCTTAAATAAGTTGTACGCTTTTTTAACTTTGCCTTTATTTTCTATTTTAATACTAAAATGCTTTTTTTTTACTTTCCCTTTATTTTCTATTTTTACCAGAGAGATACATGATCTGATATCAGAAAGACTGTCCAAAGGATAAGGGTGTGAGACCCATGTTCTGTCTGGGTTATAGTCCTAGAATCCGGGTCGGAGTCCCAGATAAAGGACCTAGTTCCTTTCGGTCGGGTTGGAGTCCCGACGTGGGTACCAGAGAGACTGTTGATCTGATCTTAAATATATTGCACTTTCTAATTTTTTTTTAACTTTACCTTTATTCTCGATTTTTTTTTATTTAATTTTTTTACTTTTCTATTATTAAATGTTTTTGTACGACAATGTTTATATGTGAAGCACTTTGAGTCTGCCTCGTGTATGAATAGTGCTAGATAAATAAAGTTGCCTTGCCTTGCCTTACTGAACCAAGAGCGATATATTGTTGTTTCTCTTTCATCTGACAAGTGTCTTATTGTAAGTCCCTTTGGAAAAAGCACATTGAGTATCAATGTTGAGTGCCTTTCTAAATGGTGATATGAAAAGCGTTCCTCATCTTTCTTATCGGCTCAATTCCTTCAAATGTTGGTGGACAGAACACTGCATCGGAGCGGAGGGAACGAGGAGAGAGCGGACCTTGACCTGCAGGCTGTAGGACTGACCCTACAGCCTGCAGGGCCTGGAGCGTCTTTAGTCACAGCCAGGAGACGCTGTGACTAAAGACTAACCCCACACCCCCCCCACACCCCCCCCCCTCTATACCCAACACCCCCTATATACCCCCCTCTACACCCCCTCTCTAACCCCACGACCCCTCTGTACCCAACACCCCCTATATACTCCCCTCTACATCCCCCTCTCTAACCCCACACCCCCTCTGTACTCCCCTCTGTACCCCACAGCCCCTATATACCCCCCTCTACACCCCCCTCTCTACCCCCCCCCCCTCTCTACACCCCTCTACACCCCCCTCTATACCCCCTCTACCCCCTCTACCCCTCTATACCCCCTCTATACACCCCTCTCTACCCCACCCACCCTTCTATACCCCCTCTCTACCCCACCCCCCCCTCTATACCCCCCTCTACCCCTCTATACCCCCCTCTATACCCCCCCTCTACACCCCCCTCTCTACCCCACCCACCCTACTATACCCCCTCTCTACCCCCCTCTACACCCCCCTCTATAGCGGGCCCACCTCCTGGAGAGATTGGGAGGCTTCATGACGTCATAAAGAGCCCCCTTTGTTCTCCCTCTCACTTTACTTACACTTGACTACTTATTAGTTCAAAGCCTTAGGATTCTATTTCACAGGGACACACAGTGTAGCTGGCAGTTTTTGAATGTTGGGACTAACACTGGTTTACTGGTTTACAAGTGATAATAAAGTACTGACCTTAAAGTGTTGACCACCGACAGGTTGGCTGAAGGCTCCTGTAGCTGGGAGCTGAGAACCAAGGTGAGGACCCCCACCCTCTCTAGAACCAAGGACCACCACCCCTCTCTAGAACCAAGGACCACCACCCCTCTCTAGAACCAAGGACCCCCACCCCTCTCTAGAACCAAGGTGAGGGGCCCCACCCCTCTCTAGAACCAAGTACAGAAGAAATTGTAGTATTTGGGAGTTTGGATAGATCAGCTGTTATCCTGGAAAGACCATATAGACTTTGGGAGTATGGTTAGATCAGCTGTTACCCTGTAAAGACCACGTAGACTTTGTCTGCAAGAGAACAAAACAGAGGATATACTTTCTCCGCCGCCTCTTGACCTCAGTCATAATGAGCATTTTACAATGCTGTAATATTGTATGGTACAAGAGTCTGTCTACAACCTTGAAAGCCAAATCGTCACAGCAATTAAAAATCTCCTCCAAGACTGTGGGCCATCCCCTCCAGACAATATACAAAACAGCCAATCATAAAAACATGTTAAGGTTGGCTAACAACATCGTCTCTAACACAAGCCAGGTCTTAAGTATACAAACTGTGTACATCAAAGTGCAGATTCAGTGACCCAGTTTAACAAGATCAAACTGAAACACTCTTTTATGCGTCCATCAATCCAACACTGAATGAATCTCTAGATCAGCGTTACTCATTGCGCGGCTCGCCAAGCCTCTATTTGCGGCTCGCATGGCAGTTCAAATTTACAGTGATATGATCATGCAGTGAATAGATATATATATAAAAAAAAATCAAAACAAGCAGATATATAGTATAAAACCTGTTAAAAAACGAATGTGGCTGCTCTCTTACAAACAATTAATTAAAAAATAAATCAACAGCGGCATTACAAGGTGGAAATATAGCCTAGACAAGAAAATATATATCCACTTGCTCGGCCCTACGCTGACTGACAGCGGGTTGCCAGATTGGCGGTTTTCCTGCATAACAAGAGAGAGTACACAGTCACACAAGTCTTAGTGTTCCTCTCAAAGTGCACCAGTTGATGCATTCTAGGTTCAAAGGTACCAACTGTTCTCCCAGGGGAGCACGCCCCCGGACCCTCCAAGGACTGGGTTCCCTCCACGGTTTCACAGCATTCTGTGGGACACACTGCTTCAGGGATAACAAATCAATAAGCAGGCATACTTATGTATGACTGGATTTATAGGTTTTGATACTTTGCGGTAAAAGTGGCTCTCCTGTTGACTTTGTCCTGTCAGCGCGGCTCTCCTGAAAGAAATAGTGAATACCACTGCTGTAGATGAAGGAGAAGGTGAAGGGACTTTTATGTTTATGTCTTCTAAGTGTTTGTGTTTTTCTGTTTTCTGTTTGTGGTGTGTGATGTAATGCCCTACAATGTACACTATGGACAATTAATATTACATGGATGTGTTAAGTCACAATGGAGCAACTAAATGGACATAAAAAAAATAATTCAGACCTGTCTGACCAATAAAGCATATTATACCATGGTCTTGGGGAATACTCGATTCTGATTGGATGCAGGGTGTCCATTAATCCCTGATATATGGACCCCTACTAAGTAGTTCCAGTCAAATTGTCTGTTCACCGTTCTAAATTAATGCGCTAGCTGGTGTATCAGACAGTCTCTAAAACACACCGCAACAAACTAACAACAATGGCGACTGTAACACAGATGCTGCAAGAAGTACTCTTCCCCTCTAAACTTACTGATACTTTGTATCACATTAGAGATCATCTCACGTCCAGTTCGCTGTTCAACTTGCTGCTTCATGCAGCTGTTCAACAGCTGTTGAACAGCTGCATGAACAGAAACGTTACCCACGGCTGATCATTTGTTCGTGAACATCTTGATATTGATTTTGGGACAAGGGCATGGCTGGTAGCTAACTAGACTTCTTGTTACAGTTTTTCTCGATTGTGTATACATACAAATGTCCATCCAAAAATGGAACTATGCACACATTTCTGAAAACTTGAAGCTCATCTATCAACTATAAGACTCAAGACTGAGCACAATTCCTCTGTTTTCACATTTTTGTTAAACTCTATGCACATATCTCATCATTTAGCACACTTGGTTCACCTGGATCACACTGGCCTTCAAAACGCCACACCTAATTACCAATAAGTCTAACTCACTTCTTCTCACCTGTTCAAACTCAACTGGCAAAACATTTCAATCATGTGTCAGAGCATAAAAGAGGACTCTGTGAGCTCTACTGTGTTGTAGATATGGTCCTTTGGCCTGATCAGGTTTGGGGTGGGATACATACTGATTTACATGTAGATCTGTTTCACACCTCATTTATATTCTTATTTTTTGTTGGCCTACGAAAAGCTTTTTATGCAGTCAGTTCAGCTGAACATTTTACTGCAGTAAAATGAAAAAAAATGCTTTGTTGCCTTTCTCTTGTGCTTGCACTGATTTCATCATTGCATCCCCCTATACATTGGAATATGTAACATGGCCTCATAAAGCCAAAACATATGTAAATAGTAATTTGATGGAAGTGTTTTGAATTGATCACACCATGTTTAATTGATGCTCTCTAAGAGATATTCATTTGATAGCTGTGATTACTGTTTGGTGGAAAAAAACAGTTATGAGAAGAATTTGTGTAGTTTTGACCAAATTATTAACTCTTCTCAGGTTTGTGTTTAGAGTTTTGAGCAATTGAGCTATAGTCTCAGAAAACGTGTTTAAACTATTGAGAAAATTGTAAACATACTGTCAAATTATATTTACTGTTTGTCTGCTTGTCAGCCGTTTGCCAACCGTACGCAGTGTAAGGGAGGGACCAGATCCTCCCTCTTCGCTCCAGACTCCTCACTCTGGTTTCAGATGAATACAGGCTCTGAGCCTCCCGACGGTTCTCTAGCGGACCGTCGTTCTCCTGCAGTCCTTCGTTCCACTCTCTCAGCCAGCCTCTTCCTCGTGTCATGAGGCGCACACAAACACTCATTCATACACATACACCACACAAACACAAACAGACACAAGCACAAGCAATATACACACACAAACAGACACACTCACACACAGGCATATACAAGTAAGCACACACATACACAGACACATACACACACAAAGGCACAAGCAAGTACGCACACACACACACAAACAGACAAATACTCACACACACACAAGCTCATGCAAGTATGCACACACACACAAAAACGCAACCAGACACACGCACACATGCACACGCAAGCAAGCACATACACACAAACAGGCACACACACATGCAAGCTCACACGTACACACATGCTCACACACACACAACACACACCTGGCCTGTAGTCACTGAAGCCGGTGTTGTGGTGATTCTGCTTGGAGGAGGAGGCTATTGATCGACCCAAGACGTACCTCACACCCCAGGGACCGGTCATACACCGGTCCCCACCCCCCCTCGATATTCTCCCCCCTCCTGAGCAGGCCTATCGCCATGGCAACTACTGACATGACCTTAGCTTGAAGGACACACATTGCTCAGCCTATTTACCTACGTACGTACCTACGTATGTATGTACAGTACGTATGTACTGTATGTGTATATGTCCTCTATATATATATCTTGACATTGTCTTGGGTTCTCCTCTGACACAAAAAGGGAACGACTCCACTGCTGCACTATGTTATGACGGTTATACAAAATAGAACTATACTGTTCTCCAGTACAAACCTAACGTTCAGAGTTTATTTAACAAAATGGAGAGAAAAAGAGCAAGAGAGCGAGAGAGAGAGAGCGAGAGAGATACGGAGCACAACACAATTTGAGGCTAATAAAAGACGTTTAATGTGAAAGCACGTCTGGTGGAAAGAGCAGGCCAATTTAAAAGCACTAGATGAGCCCACCAGAACCGCCCCCCGAACCGGAGCAGGGGATCGGGTTTTCATTACAGGGAGACGACTGCCAGACGGCCAATTTCCCGATGCGCCGTGTGGGGGGCATTATAGTTCTGATTTAGAGGCAGCAAACAATAAATAAAGGAATGCTGCTTCATTTAAACTAAATCCCAGTCTCGCATACATAATAACCCTGGTACATGTACAAACAGCATGTGTGTGTGTGTGTGTGTGAGTGAGTGTGTCTGTCTAAGTGTAAGTGTGTGTTTGTGTGCATGTGCAAGAGAGTGTGTGTGTGCGTGTGTGTGTTTGTGGTGGAGAGAGGTAGCGGTCGAGTGAGAGAGAACGAGAGAGAGATCCATCGTCAGAGCGGCTGCATGCCTTGATCTTCAGATAAACGTTATTCTACAAGCCGATTGCACTGAGGCTGGCCTGCTGCTAGGGATTGTAGCTGATCTATTCTGCCCTCTGCTGGTTGGAGGCAGAAGTCATGGTAATCTTAGCAATGACAGGAATTTTTGTGCTTTTCCAGGCATCGTTTGAGGTAGAATATGCCCCTGGTTGTTAGAAACCGCCCCTTGTTGTTAGAACCTCGCCGCGTGCTGTGGAGAGACCAGCGTGTCTTTAGCGCCCTCTAGAGGACACTGCACGCACAAAAAGAGACACCCCATCAGCCGGCGTTTGTAAACACAGGAGGTCATTTTTCATGTCTCTCCACTTGAGAAGCCAGTGCTGCGTCACCTGATGGAGGTTCCTCGATTAGTTCTTCATTCAGGCTGCTGAGTAAAGCAGAGGTTAACTACAGCAGCAGCTATGGGTCTGAATCTGCCACAAGGAGCTGTAGCTCATGACTGCAGACTCGTGTCCCCATATGCATATCAGGGGAACCCACGAGGTCCCCACGCCAAGGTGGGAACCCCTGCTTTGAAGTGTGTAAAGAGACTGGCTCAGAGCAGAACTCCATCTTGGCCCCGGTCCTAGAGAGCCGTTGGACTCCATCTTGGCCCCGGTCCTAGAGAGCCGTTGGACTCCATCTTGGCCCCGGTCCTAGAGAGCCGATGGACTCCATCTTGGCTCCGGTCCTAGAGAGCCGTTGGACTCCATCTTGGCCCCGGTCCTTGAGAGCCGTTGGACTCCATCTTGGCCCCGGTCCTAGAGAGCCGTTGGACTCCATCTTGGCCCCGGTCCTTGAGAGCCGTTGGACTCCATCTTGGCCCCGGTCATAGAGAGCCGTTGGACTCCATCTTGGCCCCGGTCATAGAGAGCCGTTGGACTCCATCTTGGCCCCGGTCATAGAGAGCCGTTGGACTCCATCTTGGCCCCGGTCTTACAGCTGGCAAAGTTGGATTCCTCAGGTTGTCATGTAGTGCTTATCACATCATTATTTCTATTTGGACGGTGTTTACTTGTTTATAACGTAAGGCTCATGTCAGGTGTACAATGTGAGGCAGGTAAAACAAAGGGCTGAAGGCCCAGTTTAGGGACTAACCCTAACCTAACCCTATGAGTTAACTGTTAAAGTTATGCGGTATTATGTCACACGGGACGAATGATTGAACTGAACGTGTACGTCAGTAAGGCGAAGGTCCTTCGATTCTTTTTATTTGTCAGCTGAGGTGAAACCATAAAGAGATTGGCTAGTTGAAGCTTTCCAAGTCGCCACCGGGCCAATCACATCCAACACGGGGCGGGCATAACTATGGCTGTACAGAGGAGAAGCCAATGGGAGCGCTGCTGAGGTCTTTTCATAAAAAGCCAAGATGGATTGATCAATTGATTGGTTGTAGGTCTATCCAATGACGTGCAGAGTATTCTGGTTGCCGTTGGTAACCGTGGATCTCCAACATGGAGCCAGAGGTTCCAGACGGTTTTGGACGTTCGGCTGATTGACACACCTCCGAGGAGCTCCGAGCAGAGACGCTGACCCTGTGTTCTCATACGGCGGCTAGACAGTCTGCTACTCATGTAACCATGGAAACAGGAAATTTACCAAGGAGAACCCCCCCCCCCTCAGACATTTGTGATGTTACAGTAAAGTAGAATGTGACAGGACTCATGACGGTGCCCTCGCTGCTCCGTCCAGCCGGTGTATCGGGCCATGAACTCATGCTCAGCACCAGTGTGCTCTCCCAGAGCTCCCAATCCTTCACCAGTGTGCTCCCCCAGAGCTCCCCGTCCTCAGCTCTGGCCGCGCTCCAGTAGCGTGCGAGCGCAGGAGGAAGTATCTGTGCAGACTTGTTCCACACCAGAAGTGGGCGGCACTAGGAGTAGAGATTACAAAGAGCATTGTCCTGGCTGTTTGTCTGACCCTGTCCTGGCTGTTTGTCCTGGCTGTTTGTCTGGACCCCTGTCCTGGCTGTTTGTCCTGGCTGTTTGTCTGACCCTGTCCTGGCTGTTTGTCCTGGCTGTTTATCTGACCCTGTCCTGGCTGTTTGTCCTGGCTGTTTGTCTGACCCTGTCCTGGCTGTTTGTCTGACCCTTTCCTGGCTGTTGTCTGACCCTGTCCTGGCTGTTTGTCCTGGCTGTTTGTCTGAACCCTGTCCTGGCTGTTTGTCCTGGCTGTTTGTCTGACCCTGTCCTGGCTGTTTGTCTGACCCTGTCCTGGCTGTTTGTCCTGCTGTTGTCTGACCCTGTTCTGGCTGTTTGTCTGACCCTGTCCTGGCTGTTTGTCTGACCCTGTCCTGGCTGTTTGTCTGACCCTGTCCTGGCTGTTTGTCCTGGCTGTTTGTCTGACCCTGTCCTGGCTGTTTGTCTGACCCTGTCCTGGCCGTTTGTCTGACCCTGTCCTGGCTGTTTGTCCTGGCTGTTTGTCTGACCCTGTCCTGGCTGTTTGTCCTGGCTGTTTGTCTGACCCTGTTCCCCTAGCGCGTGAGCAGAGAGCTCAGCCACCAGCGGTCCAGCGGCCTTCGTAGCAGCGGACCTCCAGAGGATTCACCAACGTACCTTCTGCGACCTCATCAGTGGGGTTTCCTCATGTAAAAAACAGGTGGGGCTAGGCTAATATTTTTTATTCTTTTAAATGACGAACCAGTGTTCGTGACGTCACATCTGACCTGTGAAGGGCAGTCATACGCCAAAGAGCGTCTAAAACTGCCGAAATCTTTCAACAAAAACAGTAGACCTTCACTTTTGTTAGT
>NC_044063.1:1040087-1067587 GCF_902167405.1 Gadus morhua
TGATGCCGTCCTCAACTCCCAGGCGGGGCTGGTAGGCGAACTGTAGTGGATCAGTGAAGGGCCTGACCATAGGCCTTAGCTGCTCCAGGATGAGCCTCTCCAGGGTCTTCATGACATAGGACGTCAGGGCCACCGGTCTGTAGTCCTGAGGGCCGTTGGGACGCGGCTTCTTAGGTACAGGAACGAGGCAGGACGTCTGCCACAGCACGGGGACCCTCTGGAGGTGCAGGCTCAGGCTGAAGACCAGACTCAGTACTCCACACAGTTGATGGGCACAGGCTTTAAGCACCCTGGGCAACACACCATCGGGGCCTGCAGCTTTGCCGGAGTGGAGTCTTGTTAGCTGTCTTCTCACCAGGTCAGGCGTGAAGGACACTGTAGAGGTGACAGTTGGGGGAGGGGTGAGGTCCTCAGGTTGTAGAGGACATGATGCAGAGCAGGGAGGAGGGGTGGAGTAGGTAGGAGTGAATTGAGGCGTCAAGGGGCAGACAAGAGGTCTGTAAGGAGAAGGAGTAGGGGGAGGTGGAGTGGCAGTAGGTGTTTGGCAGCCAGCAGAAGAGTCTTGTGGGGGAGGGGCCGCTGTATCAAACCTATTGAAAAATAGTATAGTATATAAAAATAGTATAGCCACCAGACGTAATAAACATCACAAACACATTCGTGTATCAACCCATGTATCCGTATATGTTGACCTCCGTGTACCAACACGGACATAGAAGAGCTCAAGGGCCTCAACTTCCTCCTTAACACGTGGACACTAGGGGTGGGTATCGCCAACCACCTCGCGATACGATACGCATCCCGATACAGGGGTCGCGATACGATATGTATCGCGATAAATGCGATACGTACGTATACGATACGTATCCCGATATTTTAGGCTTATAACACAACATTTTTGCCTGTAACTCCTTGACAGTACATCATAAAATATTTGTCACCTCATGTGGATTCTACAGAGACTCTGCTTTCAAATTATACCATCAACTGGATGATGGGTCAAAGTATGCAGGCAGGCACAGGAACCAAGTAGACGCTGTACAAAGAAACAGACATGTAACCAAATAGTTTTTTTTTATTTTGTAGTAGACCAACAAGTACTCTCTAGTAGTGCATGTAAACACATTCACAAGGAAGTGGTGCAGAAATAAAGCTGCCTTTAAAAATAAGTAAACTTAAAACATAGCCTTTACAAGGCCGTAGTGTGAAAAGAGATAGCTTGATACAAGTAAAACATTTTAAAACATTAAACCTTGCACGGCTTAAAATGGCCTTAACAGGCCTGTGGTACAAATTAAAGCTGCATTTGAAATAAGCAAACTTAAAACATAGCCATAGTGCAAAAAGAGATTGATTTTAACAAGCATGAAGTACAAAATAGGGCTGCCTTTGGTAAAAGTAAACTTAAAACCTAGCCTTAACAATTGCTTGTGATAAACTTAAAACATGAACTTAAAAAACAGGGCTGTTGTGTAAAAATACAGCTGCCTTTGAAAATTGTTGACTTGAAACATGGCTGTAACAAAACTGTAGTGCAAAACATCTTTCAAGTTTTGAGAAACATAAAACTTAAAGACAGAAAACATAGCCTTCACAAGAACAAGGCCGTACTCCACATATTAATACCCACCTACTTCCTCTGGTACATTTTCAGGTTTTTGTTCAAAAACAAAAGCTGGTCTACCTGGGCTGGTTTGATAACACTTCTCTCAGCTGTAACTATGTCACCAGCAGTTGAGAATATTCGCTCTGCTGCTACGCTTGTTCCAGGCACACAGAGAGTGTTTCTAGCCAGATTGGACAGAAGTGGAAACACACCTTCGTGTTTTCTCCACCAATTCAGTGGGTCAGCTGAAAGCTCTAATGGTTCAGTGGCTCTGTATGCGTTTACCTCAATCATTGCCTGTGTGATGGGACTGGGTTGACTAGCCTGTTCTAACTCTGTTGAGAATGTCTCTCCAAATAAATCAGACAGAGCACAGCTCTTTTTACAGGGTGGAGGTTGTGTTTGACCTTCATGCTCTCCTTCATGCTCTTCATGCTCTCCTTCAGCAGCAGGCTGGTCACCCTCCTCCTTAGTAGCCTTTCTCTGAAATACAAAATAAACATTCAACAAACATTACTAAGATGTGGTTTGGATCTATATCACTTTTGTCAATACTGTATTTCAATAGATTGGTGTGTTAGCAGTAGTGATAGTAGTTAAACAGTATACTCCATTTCAAAAGCAGCAGAAAAAAAAAAAAAAAATCTTGTCACTGTTAAGATAATTGTCATTATACTTAATCATAATGAAGTAATTATAGTGTTATTAGTATTATAAATGTTATTATTATTTAATTTTATAATTATTTTTATTGTCATTATTATTATTATTATTATTATTATGTAAAAAGAAAAGACGAACCTCTGATAATTCAGCTGCCTCTCGTCCCACTGCTGCAAAGATGTCATCTCTTCCACCCTCTGCGAGGAAGGGCAGTGCTTTGAAGCGGGGGTCCAGAGCTGAAGCCATCTGAAGGAAGGATTTGTTGGAATACCTCTTCCCCAGGTCTTGTGCCAGTGCTCTTTTGACTTCTTTAACGATCCCAGAGTCATCAGGTTGCTCAGCACTGCCCTGACACAGCTGTGCCTGTAACGGGGCAATTATTGAGACGGTGGGTGTTTTTTCTTCTGACATCACGAGTGTTGCCACTTTGAGAGGCCGCAGGGTTTTAGCTACATCTTCGGCATTGGTGAGGTCGGTATCTGACATAGTCCACAGCTCCTTGGCATTCTTGCGCACTTCAGCTGACAGCAATGTGGCACAGATAGCGGGCTGCTGCTCCAGGAAGCGCTCGACCATGTCGAACGCACTGTTCCACCTGGTTGGGACGTCATTCATGAGTTTGTGCTTGGGAAGGTTGAGGAGCTTTTGTTTTTCCTGTAAGACCTGGCTGGCCAGCGCACTCTTCCTGAAAAACGTCACTATGTGGCGAAACTTTCCTAACAGCCTCCCAACTGCTGTGGTCTTAAGGGCACGTTGGGCAGCAAAATTCAATGTATGCGCGAAGCATCGTACATGAAGCAGTTTGGCATGCTCTGCTGCAATGACCATATTTGAGGCGTTGTCAGTAACCAACACTGGCTCTTTAGCTGTAAGGCCCCACTCCTCAAAGACTTCGAGCAGCAACTCGCCCACATTATGGCCGCTGTGGCTCCCGAACAGCACTCTGGTTTGCAGAACGTAGGAAAGCATTTCCCAATTTTCAGAAATGAAGTGACATGTCAGCGTAACATAAGACTGGGTTGCCCTCGACGTCCACCCGTCACACGTAATGGCTACTCTGCTTGCTTTTGAAATGGAATCGATAACGTGTCGTTTTACCTCATCATACAGGCGAGGCACAGCGGTTTCAGTGATGAAGCGACGAGTCGGAATAGTGTAGCGAGGTTCACATTCAGCGATTAGCGCCCGGAAGCCTTCATTCTCAACCGAGCTGTACGGACGCAAGTCCTTACATATGTATGACACAAGAGCGTCGGTGATTTTCTTCGCCTTTGGTGAAGTTGTAGGGAATTTAGCTTGCAACCCCGCCGTCAGACTAGCTTGTGTCCCTGTGGCTGTAGCATTTACCGGGGTTTCCGAGATGCCAACGTGATGCCTCGTCATGTGCAGATGGAGGTTTGTTGTGTTGCCAGAGTACTTAACTTTTTGCCCGCAGTGTTTGCAGACGGCGTGTGTCATGTCCAGCTCTTTTTTTTCATTTTTGTGGAATCCAAAATGCTCCCAAACGCGAGCTTTCAACTTTACTGGGGGCGAAAATATTTTTTCCCTACTGCCTTCCTCCATGTTAGTTCACTTATTTTATTGTCAGCAGCGCTGCCGCCTAATTCTACAGCGCTACCGCCTTGTGGCCGAAATGCGCATAGCAAGGAGCAAATGTCATGCAGTTTCATGAATTTGATTAGCGGTAGGGATTTGTTGCACGTGAAGTATCGATACTGACGCCTCCGTATCGATACACGCATCGTAAAGAGGCCTGCGACGATGTATCCCCGTATCGATATTTTGAACACACCCCTAGTGGACACACACACAACCTCCTGTGTGTGTCCACGCCCAGCCCTGATCGATCCACTCTGATCAATCAACCAATCCCCACATCCAGCGCAGCACTCACTGCCGACTCCTCAACCGAGCACACACATGTTACCTGCACCCCGGGGCGAGAGAGCTTAACATACAGAGAGAGAGCCAGACAGAGAGAGCCAGAGAGAGAGAGAGAGAGAGAGAGAGCCAGAGAGAGAGAGAGCGAGAGCGAGAGCGAGAGCGAGAGCGAGAGCGAGACAGAGACAGAGACAGAGACAGAGACAGAGACAGAGAGAGAGAGAGAGAGAGAGAGACACAGAGACAGAGAGAGAGAGAGAGAGAGAGAGACAGACAGACAGACGGACAGCGAGAGACAGAGAGAGACAGACACAGAGACAGAGACAGACACAGAGACAGAGACAGAGACAGAGAGAGAGAGAGAGAGAGAGAGAGACAGACAGACAGACACAGTGAGAGACAGACACAGAGACAGACAGACAGACAGACAGACAGACAGACAGACAGACAGACAGAGGGCGAGAGAGAGAGAGACAGTGAGAGACAGACACAGAGACAGAGACAGAGACAGAGAGAGAGCTCTCCCCCAGCTCTCTCTCAGGGCTGACTGAAGGATAGGATCTCCACGTTAAACTCTCCATTTCGCGTGGAAACAAGAGTAGCATAATCCTCTGGTTTTATCTCTCAGTCGGAGACGTCATCACTCAAGGTGGAGGAGGGAGATGGGTGGAGGAGGGGGGAGGCGGGGGTGGAGGAGGTGGGGGTGGAGGAGGTGAAGGAGGGTAATGGAGGATCCAGATTCTTTGCTCAGTTGAGTTGTCAAAATAGTTCAGCATTCAGCGGGCCTTTGTGAAGACTAGGCTGAAGCTAGTGGACGACGGTACCAGTTGGTATGAAGCTCAGAGGAGTTCCTTCAGATGAGGTGAAGGCCGCTGGGAGCGGGAGGCACTACGGCCTGATCTCATTACAGCCACGGAGCCTCAGTCAGGGGTTCATTAACCCAGACGGCTGGCGGGAGGCTCGCACACACGCAGCCGCACACACACAGGCACCCTCGCACGCACACACACGCAAACGCGCACGGACACACACAAATGCATGCACACACGCTCGCATGCACGCACATGCACACAGTCAATTAGTAGAACCTCCTCGTGAATATGTATGACTGCCTTGATCGTGGGTCCGTCCATTTCTCGTTAGGGTAACACGTTAAAATATTACGCGTTCCCGCGCAAAATTCTGTCGCGTTAACGTGACATTTCCAAGGCTCAGGTGGAAATGACCTTAGCTTTAACAGCCTTCCATAAGTGCGCGCCGTCCTTGGTGATTTGACGATTAATTCGGTGTGATAAACCATCACCATGGCAGCGCGCCTCGTCTCCATGACCTGGACCTGTTTGTACACCACATGGAGCTCTGAGCAAGCTCCCCGAAGCCAAAACTATTTAAGGCTCAGTTCCATGTGTACTGTATCGGTGGACCCAGTGTACTGTACTGGCAGACTCACTACTGGTGGACCCAGTACGTTATTAACGCATTCCGTCCTGATGCATGCAACGGACTGACGTCACAGCACCTCTACTACATCTCTGGGGTTTCGCCCTGCCAACCCTCCTGTGTCCTGCTGTTGTACGGAATGTGTCAACGTGAGTCGCCAAACGGAACCGGTTGTCCCTGATTCCTTGGCGCGTCCGTCATTACGCGCGCATCGTGGTTCGCTACGTGGAAAAGTGACGTCACGTCAACTCCTTGACAGACAGTGGGGGGGTCCCGCCTGCCACGTGTCCTGCTGCTCGCTGGTGACGCCGGGTCAGGGGTTAATTGGAACGCAGACCTCTTCGCGACATAAACAAAGGGTCCCCTGTCACTCACCTGATGAGGTCCAGGAAGGAGTCGATGATCTCCTTGGGCTGCGGCACGTCGTCCCCTAGCCCGGCCACCCGGGGCTTGGAGCCCGTGTTGGAGCCGGGCTTGATGATGAACGCCATCACCACGCCGATGGACGAGGACAGGAGCGTGGTGACCAGGAAGAAGAGCATGGCCCAGCCGCCCAGCCGGCCCAGGGCCTTGGGGTCGATGCTCGCCGCCCCGGACACCAGGCTGCAAACCACCAGCGGGATGATGATCATCTTCAGCAGGCGGATGAGCAGCTCTCCGGGGAAGCCGATGTAGATGACCTGCGTGCGGGTGAGCTCCGTGTTGCGGACCGCCATACCGATGATGACCCCGACGATGACTCCGGCCACGGTCAGGATGACCAGCAGGTTGGCCAGGACGATCCTCCGCACCCGCTGCTGCAGCGTCTCCGGGACGGCCGTGGTGACCGGGCCCAGCCCGTTGGACACCGGGTCCAGCCCGTTGGACACCGGGTCTTCCTGGTAAACCTCCCCGGAGGACGCCTTGCTCGGCTCCATGTCGATCTTCTCAGCCATCGTGTGCGCTCTGCTGAAACTAACTCCTAAAATAAGACGATTCTGTGATTAAACGTAGAGCTACTGACTAGAAAAGCGCCAGTAAAGGACTCGTCAGTGAGTGAAGGCAGCGTCTCCCTGAGTGGTGATCGCCTGTAACAGCTCAGTTTCTCTCCCTCTCTGACGCCCCGAGAATGCCTAGTCCGAGCTTGGAACGACGAGCCATAAAGCCTGCTGACGTCAGAGAGGGCCGGGCCAGGAAGGCGGGCGGGGCCAATATGTCGTTCTCTACGTCCCCGTCCCCGCCCCCCCCTAAAGAAAATGTCCGAAATGTCAAATTTGTTTCCTGCAATTTTAATATACAGCTAATTTGATGCATGGGGTTAGTTTATGAGAAAATTAGGGGTTAATGGAGTGAACTCATAACATCATGAAATACACATACATCTAAATCCAAATGTAACATAAATCGTTGCATTGTTATGCATGTGTTTTTTTATTATCATTAGTACATTTGGGTTGAGAGCTGTCTGCTCAGCTCTCCTTCTCTCCTCTCCCAGCGACCTACCACTTGTCATGTTGGACCTAATATATATGACACCAATTATGACATCAAATAAAAAGTAACCCACTAAAAAGCAATGGTTGCAATGCTCTTGGTTTATCTTAAAAGTGGACATTTCGAAGATTTTCGTGTCTGTTAGGTCATAAATGTCTGTTAGGTCAACATTAAATAACTATTACCAATAGTCCGCTAAGATTGCGCTAAAGAGAATGAAAATCTTTGAGTGTGTCGCTTAAACGTCTCTTGTGTCAGTCCTTTGTGTCTGTAGACCTTCTCTCTCTCCCTCTCTACAGCGTGCTGCTGAACGCTGGCCGCGGTGCTTCTGCTACGGACCCTCTCGGCCCGGAGCTGATCGCCGGCCTGGACCCAGCCCCTCCCCCTCCTCTGGTGGTTTTCTTTCTCCTCATAAAGTTAGGTCATCAAAGACAGACTCATTTAACACGGCAGGCCTTACCACAGCATCAAGCTCACATTTGTTTGTTTAAAGACCTAAGACCGTTCGAAACAAATGTTGATAATGTGTAAGAACAGCCCTTGCTGGTGCCATGCTACAGAATACATTTCAAAGCTACAGCAAGTAGAGGATATAAGCCAGAAAGATGATGTCTTTCATATGATAAATCATGTGTACATACAGAAGAGGAAGGACTACAATATCACCAATTATTGATCTGTCCCCAAAAGGATCCTCTTAATGGTGTGGACCACCAGAAACTGACGGAGCAGGTCCAGAGAAAGTGGACCGCTCCTATGGATCCCACCACAGAAGAGCACCCAACACCCCCCCACGGTCCCTAAAGGCCCTTAGCGAGCTACGCAGAGCAGGTGTTCACTTCCTAAAACAATGTTCAACGGGTCCGTCCAACAGCCAACCCCACAGGTGGGCCACACGGTGAGCTACGCTTACACTGAACCAACACCCCTCCCACCAGAGGTGTGTGGGAAAGGCCTCCTCCAGGCTGGTGGGGGGGGGGGCTGAGACCCAGCTTGTTGTCCTAAGCTGGGTCTTTGTTCCCCATCAGTGTGGGCCCAGGCAGCGGTGCTCTCACTGTGGGAAAGGCCCGATTCTAAAGCCAGGGCAGCGGGTAGACCAAAGCCCCGAGCTGCTCTGCAGAAGAGAGGCTCTGCTGTCTAAACACACTGGGAACACAGAGACGTGCATGCCCGCACACGTGCACAAACACACACGCGTGAACACATGCACAAACACACATGCACAAACACACATGCACCAAAACACACACGTGGAAAAATACACACACGCATGTTCACACACACATGTCATACACGTGCACACACATGCACAAACACACAGACACATGCACTAACTCAGACGCATGCATACACAGACACACACATGCACGCACCCAATCTTATCGGTAAGTACATACGCAGATCTAGCCATGGCAAGAGCAAGAATCAGATACCAGACTGAGGTGTAAGGGAAGAGTGTTGTTCTGTTCTCTGCCCTTGCTGCACTGTATTTACAGTGCACTCTCTCAAAGTCAGTCCCCTCTGAGAGCCACAACACATTCCTTATGGACCATTAGCATAAAAATGTCTTCAAAGAGGTAAAGATGTTAGCACAATGTGTCCAGTGTAGTACAGACGACTCTCAGGGCTGTTTTGGGTCGGAGAGGTTCGGCCGCGGTGGGCCAGAGCAGAAACCGGTTCTTTGTTCATCACTGAATAGAACGTGGAAATCCATCGCCTCTAACCCAGAGGTGTGAGGTGTCACAATGGCACGGGAATAGGCCCCGACAAGCTGATGCCCACGGCTGAATGAAATCCTTTGTAAGACATCAAAGTGCTTTGTCATTGTGACGAGGAAGGGAAGCAGAACTGCAGAGTTATGCTTCAACACCAAGTCCTCCAGACCACAGAAGAAGAGGAGAGGCATGTTGGTCCTCCAGCAGCACAGAAGAAGAGGAGAGGCATGTTGGTCCTCCAACACCACAGAAGAAGAGGAGACTCATGTTGGTCCTCCACCACAGAAGAAGAGGAGAGGACAGTTTAGGCCGAGGTGAAGGGTAAAGAACAACAATCGGTGGCCATCTTGTTTTTTGCAGAACCTCCTAAAACCAGCGGCAGGGATTGTGAATATATTATGGGATATGTGTCAGACGGAGAAATGTTTACCGATTAGTTTGTGTTTCTGCAGATGGTTCAACACAATTCACCATAACGGCTAACATCGTTCAGCTATTTATGTGAGCTTTGTCTTCTGCTAACCAGCCACAGTCACATGACCTCTGACCTGGTGAGGACCTTAAGAACTGAACGACATCAGATAAACCTAAAGAGCAGACCCAGTGACTGTTCCCCTGGTGGGGCCCTTTCCCCCCGCTGTTATTAGAGCATGAAGGGACCGACAGGCCCCTAAGTCCTGTCTGATCTGTGGAGGCCCCCGGGGGCCCCAGGAAACCCTAACACGTTTACAGGCACTGCGTTACGGCACTGCTCCACCGCCTGGCCAGGAGGCCTCTGTCTGTCGGGCAGCCGACCTGTCAGCCTGTACACACACGCAAACACACACACACACATGCACACACACCCAACCCCACACACACTCACAGACACTCAGAAGCCACCTGCACACACACACACACACACACACAGAAGCCACCTGCACACACACACACACACACAAAAAGAAGCATAACTGCCGAACCGCAGCTGAAGGTTGTGGTTAACGACAACACAATCTGAAGCTCATCATCAGAGGGAGCCTCCATTTTGGCTCCATGCAGTTTCACCAACAGATGATGCTTTCATGAATATTTTATGTTAACAGGAGGAAAATATAAACAGCACATGAAGACGGCTTCTTGTTTCATTTATTTTACGGCTTACTTTCATTCATCTAATGCATTTTGAAAGTACAGAGGATTTTGACATGTAAACATTTGGCTATGCAGCACTCTGCTGTTGATTGAATTGTGTCTGATTAATAAAAAGTGACTGAGTTGCCAGTTGAAAAACAGTGGAGCAGTTGCCACCTGATCTCAGAGCAGTTTTGATTAATGGTCGGTGATTACAGGACAAAGAGCACTTAATGGCCTGACCAGTGAAAATAGCATGTGATACAAAAACATAACGATGTAACCATTAACCGATTACCAAGCCAACTCGGCTCTATTGACATACCTTTGTCATGTAGACAGCGCCATCAGCGCATGATGCTGTTAATCAATCATTCATTCATGCATCAGCCATTAAGGTGATGTCTACAATCTTTAGCGAGCACAAGAGAAGGAAGCCCTCACAGCAGAACATGTTGTGAGAAAACGTTGTGGAAGGGGGCGAACACTTAATATAAACCTGAAGCACACTCAGACTGAACACCTCCTGGCCAAGATCCTTCCCTAGGTTTAGGACCATGCCTAATGGACGACATTGCATTCCCAGTCCCTGGGAGACTTCAGCACAGGCTGTCCTCACCTGCAGCATAGTCTTACAGCAGGCTGGCAGACAGACAGGTCGGGCAGGTAGACAAGTAGACGGATGCCTTGCCATCATGGCAACAGCAGCCGGCATGCTGCCAGAGTATAACCCCCCCCTGAGCAAGGCATTCTGAGGGTCTGAGACCAGCGGCAGGACTGACAAAGACAGGGGAGAAGGGAAAGGGCGAGAAACTCACAGAACGAGATCTTCCCACAAGATGTAGCCAGGGAACACACACACACACACACACACGCACACACACACACACACACAGGTCAGGGCAGCGCCGGCTAGAGGGGCTGTGATTGGCTGAGGCCGGCGTGCCCGCCTATACACGCCCACCTGGTTACCCCGGGCGCTGGCCTCTGGAGTCATTCGATACGGCAGCATTCAACCGCGCTGCGCCGCCCCTCCCTCCCCCTCCCCCTCCCCTCTCTCACCCCACAGCTCAACAATGCACTCACACATACAGACACACACATGTATGTCGTTTAGAGACAAACGCACATGCACCCGTGTGCCTGCACACACACACACAGCATATAAATACACACGGGGACACACATACACACACACACACACAAATACATGTGGACACGCATACACATACACACACAGCATATACATACACACAAGGGTTTACATAATGCACATACACACATACATACACACACAACACACACGTGTATACGTATGGACACACATACACACAGGCTCACACACCCGCCTCTTGTGTTTTGTAATCGCCGTCCGGTAGAACGGCCTCTCTTGCTAAATGCAGCGTCTCTGTTTCGCCATATGTTCCCCTAACGACGGACTCTGAGCGAGGAGCTGTAAATCAGAGGACTCGTTACCACGTCCTGGGACACGCTCCCATTCTGAGCTGCTGTGGTTCCAGTTGGCTATTCATATAGAAGATGTATTTATGTCTAACATGTCGTAAGCTTCTTCAGGCCGTGGCTTCTTCTAAACCCTACCATTGAGGAGCCATTTCTCCATCTAGCTATTTCACGATAATATAATGACGTTCTCTCAAGGAACCACCAGTATGACGACGCCTGCTCTCCCAGTGACCCCAGTAGGAGGCCACCGTCCGCATGGTGGGACCCATGAATCCAGATGTCAGGAGTCAGTTTGAAGCATTAATCTGATCCTCTGCAGCGGCTCTGGTGGAGTTCTGCTGTGTCCTGCACTTAACTGGTTCTAAAGGGTTCTGTGTCCTGCACTTAACTGGTTCTAAAGGGTTCTGTGTCCTGCACTTAACTGGTTCTAAAGGGTTCTGTGTCCTGCTCTTAACTGGTTTTAAAGGGTTCTGTGTCCTGCACTTAACTGGTTCTAAAGGGTTCTGTGACCTGCTCTTAGCCGGTTCTAAAGGGTTCTGTGTCCTGCTCTTAGCCGGTTCTAAAGGGTTCTGTGTCCTGCTCTTAGCCGGTTCTAAAGGGTTCTGTGTGCTGCTCTTAGCCGGTTCTAAAGGGTTCTGTGTCCTGCTCTTAGCCGGTTCTAAAGGGTTCTGTGTCCTGCAGCCAGAGTTGCTGTATCTGTGATTTACTTAGAAAAATGATTCATGATGATTCATCTCCACATATCCTCCTTCACCACAAACACACCCGTCCTCTTCCTGTAGACGGTCAGCTGTGGCCCGTTCCTCTCTGCCCCGGAGCTCTCCACTAACGGGCTGACACTGTGATGCTAACCCTGTAATCCCTCTACAGTAGCTGCTAATGCCTCCTGGCCCACACTACTGCCCCACACTACTGCCCCGTCTGTCAGCTGCACCCCAGTACCACCACCACCACCGCCTCCCAGTACCACCACCACCACCACCGGCTCCCAGTACCAGTACCACCACCACCACCGGCTCCCAGTACCACCACCACCACCGGCTCCCAGTACCAGTACCACCACCACCACCGGCTCCCAGTACCAGTACCACCACCACCACCGGCTCCCAGTACCACCACCACCACCGGCTCCCAGTACCAGTACCACCACCACCACCACCGGCTCCCAGTACCACCACCACCACCGGCTCCCAGTACCACCACCACCCCCCAGTACCACCACCACCACCGGCTCCCAGTACCACCACCACCCCCCAGTACCACCACCACCACCGGCTCCCAGTACCACCACCACCCCCCAGTACCACCACCACCACCGGCTCCCAGTACCACCACCACCCCCCAGTACCACCACCACCACCGGCTCCCAGTACCACCACCACCACCGGCTCCCAGTACCAGTACCACCACCACCCCCCAGTACCACCACCACCACCGCCCCTCAGTACCACCACCACCACCGGCTCCCAGTACCACCACCACCACCGGATCCCAGTACCAGTACCACCACCACCACCGGCTCCCAGTACCACCACCACCCCCCAGTACCACCACCACCACCGGCTCCCAGTACCACCACCACCACCACCGGCTCCCAGTACCACCACCACCACCACCACCGGCTCCCAGTACCAGTACCACCACCACCACCGGCTCCCAGTACCACCACCACCCCCCAGTACCACCACCACCACCGGCTCCCAGTACCACCACCACCCCCCAGTACCACCACCACCACCGGCTCCCAGTACCACCACCACCACCACCACCACCCCCCAGTACCACCACCACCACCGCCTCCCAGTACCAGCACCACCGCCCCTCAGTACCACCACCACCCAGTACCAGCACCACCATCTGAGAGCTGCCTCCCAGTACCACCACCACCATCTGAGAGCTGCCTCCCAGTACCACCACCACTGTCTGGACTGGCCTCTGCTGGCCTCTGCTTGGCAAGCCTATAGATATCTATTTTCTCTCTCTCTCTCTCTCTCTCTCTCTCTCTCTCTCTCTCTCTCTCTCTCTCTCTCTCTCTCTCTCTCTCTCTCTCTCTCTCTCTCTCTCTCTCTCTCTCTCTCTCTCTCTCTCTCTCTCTCTCCCTCCCTCCCTCCCTCCCTCCCTCCCTCCCTCCCTCTCTCTCTCTCTCTCTCTCTCTCTCTCTCTCTCTCTCTCTCTCTCTCTCTCTCTCTCTCTCTCTCTCTCTCTCTCTCTCTCTCTCTCTCTCTCTCTCTCTCTCTCTCTCTCTCTCTCTCTCTCTCTCTCTCTCTCTGGAAATGTAAAATCATGTATTAAGTTCAGGAGGATGAGGTCTGCCTTTTCATTGGCTGGTTCGTGAGCAGACTTTAACAGGGGTGGGCGGGGCTTGTGAAGGTAAAGGGGTTCAGGAGCACAGAGAGGAGAGCCTGAGAGAGGTCAGGGCTGGAGACGGGCTGTCTGAAGGCCCCTGGGCCGCCGGCCCCCGGCAGAGACACACACACCTTAAATCAGGGGTCTCAAACTCGCGGCCCGCGGGCAAATTGTGGCCCGCCGGACGATATTTTGTGGCCCCCTACATGACATCAAAGTTTAGTAACTTATTTAATTTAATTTTTGTTTTGTTTTTTGGCTGAGTCGCTGCGCTTGCCCAGTGGCCTAATTTATAAAGCTTGCTGCGCACGAAAACCTTTCATAAGACGGAGGTGAAATGTACGTAGGCCAATGGTATGGCTTATCCCAAGTGTGTGTGGCCGGAGATACGCCCTTCTCTCCTGTGTGACTCCTCTGATGTATTTCGAACTTCCTGTATGTCCAGTGGGAGAGGAAATATCGACGTGTGAAAGAGTGTTTTGTATCAAGTTGAGGCCGACACATATTAATTGAAATGTATATATCATGAGAATAGATAAAATCATGTAATACATTTAGGAAATTATTACATGCATCTCTTCTCAAAAATATTCGACCCTGGAAGTTTAAACGACTCAGTTTCTCTGCCGCAATCATCTGCGCGTCTAGTGCTTTTTTTATTTTTCGTGTTAAAATTATGAACAGATGAAGAGCAGCAGTGATCAGGAGGTGTAGGCAAGAAAAGCCATATGTTCAGAAGGACAGTTCATGTTCTGAAGAAGGTTCATGTGTTAAAGAGCCGTTCATGTTCAAAAGAGCCATTCATGTTCAAAAAAGCATTCATGTTGCAGAACTGTCAATAGTAAAGCTTGAGAAGACTGGATATTTGTACTTTTTTGTGGAATACTTGATGCGGCCCAGCCTCACCCAGACTCCACCTCCAGCGGCCCCCAGGTAAATGAGTTTGAGACCCCTGCCTTAAATGATGGGTTCTAGACTCTGCATAGCCTCCCCCTTACCCACTTACTGTATGTTGTACGTCCCGGATTTTAAAAATAGTAATTAGCATTGTGTAGCATCTTATCCTACCTGTCTTGGTTGAATACGGGGAATGGGTTAACCTGGTGATGTAAGTGTTGAACATCCTTAAACGTAGCAAGACTTAGAGGGCTCATGTCCACCGAAGTCTTACAAAAACTTGTACATCATTACTGCAATGATCTCCTTACAGGTCTCCCAAAAATAACTCAACTACAGCTTGTTCAGAATGCTGCGGCTAACCTATAAATCCCTATATGGTTTTGGGCCAAAATATTTAACTGATATGCTTCCACTACATAAGCCTTCTAGATCACTAAGATCTTCTGAGACAAATCCGATAACTATCCCCAGAGTAAACACGAAACATTGGAAACAGGATTTAGTTAATATACACAATAGCTGAAATAATCTCCCTGAGGATTTAAGACTTTCCCCAACTCTGACCACTTTTAAAACAAGATTGAATACTTTTGTTTGCTTTGCTTTCTGCTAAATCTTAAATAAGTTGTACGCTTTTTTAACTTTGCCTTTATTTTCTATTTTAATACTAAAATGCTTTTTTTTTTACTTTCCCTTTATTTTCTATTTTTACCAGAGAGATACATGATCTGATATCAGAAAGACTGTCCAAAGGATAAGGGTGTGAGACCCATGTTCTGTCTGGGTTATAGTCCTAGAATCCGGGTCGGAGTCCCAGATAAAGGACCTAGTTCCTTTCGGTCGGGTTGGAGTCCCGACGTGGGTACCAGAGAGACTGTTGATCTGATCTTAAATATATTGCACTTTCTAATTTTTTTTTAACTTTACCTTTATTCTCGATTTTTTTTTATTTAATTTTTTTACTTTTCTATTATTAAATGTTTTTGTACGACAATGTTTATATGTGAAGCACTTTGAGTCTGCCTCGTGTATGAATAGTGCTAGATAAATAAAGTTGCCTTGCCTTGCCTTACTGAACCAAGAGCGATATATTGTTGTTTCTCTTTCATCTGACAAGTGTCTTATTGTAAGTCCCTTTGGAAAAAGCAACATTGAGTATCAATGTTGAGTGCCTTTCTAAATGGTGATATGAAAAGCGTTCCTCATCTTTCTTATCGGCTCAATTCCTTCAAAATGTTGGTGGACAGAACACTGCATCGGAGCGGAGGGAACGAGGAAGGAGAGCGGACCTTGACCTGCAGGCTGTAGGACTGACCCTACAGCCTGCAGGGCCTGGAGCGTCTTTAGTCACAGCCAGGAGACGCTGTGACTAAAGACTAACCCCACACCCCCTCTACCCCCCCCCCCCTCTATACCCAACACCCCCTATATACCCCCCTCTACACCCCCTCTCTAACCCCACGACCCCTCTGTACCCAACACCCCCTATATACTCCCCTCTACATCCCCCTCTCTAACCCCACACCCCCTCTGTACTCCCCTCTGTACCCCACAGCCCCTATATACCCCCCTCTACACCCCCCTCTCTACCCCCCCCCCTCTCTACACCCCTCTACACCCCCCTCTATACCCCCTCTACCCCCTCTACCCCTCTATACCCCCTCTATACACCCCTCTCTACCCCACCCACCCTTCTATACCCCCTCTCTACCCCACCCCCCCCTCTATACCCCCCTCTACCCCTCTATACCCCCCTCTATACCCCCCCTCTACACCCCCCTCTCTACCCCACCCACCCTACTATACCCCCTCTCTACCCCCCTCTACACCCCCCTCTATAGCGGGCCCACCTCCTGGAGAGATTGGGAGGCTTCATGACGTCATAAAGAGCCCCCTTTGTTCTCCCTCTCACTTTACTTACACTTGACTACTTATTAGTTCAAAGCCTTAGGATTCTATTTCACAGGGACACACAGTGTAGCTGGCAGTTTTTGAATGTTGGGGACTAACACTGGGTTTACTGGTTTACAAGTGATAATAAAGTACTGACCTTAAAGTGTTGACCACCGACAGGTTGGCTGAAGGCTCCTGTAGCTGGGAGCTGAGAACCAAGGTGAGGACCCCCACCCTCTCTAGAACCAAGGACCACCACCCCTCTCTAGAACCAAGGACCACCACCCCTCTCTAGAACCAAGGACCCCCACCCCTCTCTAGAACCAAGGTGAGGGGCCCCACCCCTCTCTAGAACCAAGTACAGAAGAAATTGTAGTATTTGGGAGTTTGGATAGATCAGCTGTTATCCTGGAAAGACCATATAGACTTTGGGAGTATGGTTAGATCAGCTGTTACCCTGTAAAGACCACGTAGACTTTGTCTGCAAGAGAACAAAACAGAGGATATACTTTCTCCGCCGCCTCTTGACCTCAGTCATAATGAGCATTTTACAATGCTGTAATATTGTATGGTACAAGAGTCTGTCTACAACCTTGAAAGCCAAATCGTCACAGCAATTAAAAATCTCCTCCAAGACTGTGGGCCATCCCCTCCAGACAATATACAAAACAGCCAATCATAAAAACATGTTAAGGTTGGCTAACAACATCGTCTCTAACACAAGCCAGGTCTTAAGTATACAAACTGTGTACATCAAAGTGCAGATTCAGTGACCCAGTTTAACAAGATCAAACTGAAACACTCTTTTATGCGTCCATCAATCCAACACTGAATGAATCTCTAGATCAGCGTTACTCATTGCGCGGCTCGCCAAGCCTCTATTTGCGGCTCGCATGGCAGTTCAAATTTACAGTGATATGATCATGCAGTGAATAGATATATATATAAAAAAAAATCAAAACAAGCAGATATATAGTATAAAACCTGTTAAAAAACGAATGTGGCTGCTCTCTTACAAACAATTAATTAAAAAATAAATCAACAGCGGCATTACAAGGTGGAAATATAGCCTAGACAAGAAAATATATATCCACTTGCTCGGCCCTACGCTGACTGACAGCGGGTTGCCAGATTGGCGGTTTTCCTGCATAACAAGAGAGAGTACACAGTCACACAAGTCTTAGTGTTCCTCTCAAAGTGCACCAGTTGATGCATTCTAGGTTCAAAGGTACCAACTGTTCTCCCAGGGGAGCACGCCCCCGGACCCTCCAAGGACTGGGTTCCCTCCACGGTTTCACAGCATTCTGTGGGACACACTGCTTCAGGGATAACAAATCAATAAGCAGGCATACTTATGTATGACTGGATTTATAGGTTTTGATACTTTGCGGTAAAAGTGGCTCTCCTGTTGACTTTGTCCTGTCAGCGCGGCTCTCCTGAAAGAAATAGTGAATACCACTGCTGTAGATGAAGGAGAAGGTGAAGGGACTTTTATGTTTATGTCTTCTAAGTGTTTGTGTTTTTCTGTTTTCTGTTTGTGGTGTGTGATGTAATGCCCTACAATGTACACTATGGACAATTAATATTACATGGATGTGTTAAGTCACAATGGAGCAACTAAATGGACATAAAAAAAATAATTCAGACCTGTCTGACCAATAAAGCATATTATACCATGGTCTTGGGGAATACTCGATTCTGATTGGATGCAGGGTGTCCATTAATCCCTGATATATGGACCCCTACTAAGTAGTTCCAGTCAAATTGTCTGTTCACCGTTCTAAATTAATGCGCTAGCTGGTGTATCAGACAGTCTCTAAAACACACCGCAACAAACTAACAACAATGGCGACTGTAACACAGATGCTGCAAGAAGTACTCTTCCCCTCTAAACTTACTGATACTTTGTATCACATTAGAGATCATCTCACGTCCAGTTCGCTGTTCAACTTGCTGCTTCATGCAGCTGTTCAACAGCTGTTGAACAGCTGCATGAACAGAAACGTTACCCACGGCTGATCATTTGTTCGTGAACATCTTGATATTGATTTTGGGACAAGGGCATGGCTGGTAGCTAACTAGACTTCTTGTTACAGTTTTTCTCGATTGTGTATACATACAAATGTCCATCCAAAAATGGAACTATGCACACATTTCTGAAAACTTGAAGCTCATCTATCAACTATAAGACTCAAGACTGAGCACAATTCCTCTGTTTTCACATTTTTGTTAAACTCTATGCACATATCTCATCATTTAGCACACTTGGTTCACCTGGATCACACTGGCCTTCAAAACGCCACACCTAATTACCAATAAGTCTAACTCACTTCTTCTCACCTGTTCAAACTCAACTGGCAAAACATTTCAATCATGTGTCAGAGCATAAAAGAGGACTCTGTGAGCTCTACTGTGTTGTAGATATGGTCCTTTGGCCTGATCAGGTTTGGGGTGGGATACATACTGATTTACATGTAGATCTGTTTCACCTCATTTATATTCTTATTTTTTGTTGGCCTACGAAAAGCTTTTTATGCAGTCAGTTCAGCTGAACATTTTACTGCAGTAAAAATGAAAAAAAAATGCTTTGTTGCCTTTCTCTTGTGCTTGCACTGATTTCATCATTGCATCCCCCTATACATTGGAATATGTAACATGGCCTCATAAAGCCAAAACATATGTAAATAGTAATTTGATGGAAGTGTTTTGAATTGATCACACCATGTTTAATTGATGCTCTCTAAGAGATATTCATTTGATAGCTGTGATTACTGTTTGGTGGAAAAAAACAGTTATGAGAAGAATTTGTGTAGTTTTGACCAAATTATTAACTCTTCTCAGGTTTGTGTTTAGAGTTTTGAGCAATTGAGCTATAGTCTCAGAAAACGTGTTTAAACTATTGAGAAAAATTGTAAACATACTGTCAAATTATATTTACTGTTTGTCTGCTTGTCAGCCGTTTGCCAACCGTACGCAGTGTAAGGGAGGGACCAGATCCTCCCTCTTCGCTCCAGACTCCTCACTCTGGTTTCAGATGAATACAGGCTCTGAGCCTCCCGACGGTTCTCTAGCGGACCGTCGTTCTCCTGCAGTCCTTCGTTCCACTCTCTCAGCCAGCCTCTTCCTCGTGTCATGAGGCGCACACAAACACTCATTCATACACATACACCACACAAACACAAACAGACACAAGCACAAGCAATATACACACACAAACAGACACACTCACACACAGGCATATACAAGTAAGCACACACATACACAGACACATACACACACAAAGGCACAAGCAAGTACGCACACACACACACAAACAGACAAATACTCACACACACACAAGCTCATGCAAGTATGCACACACACACAAAAACGCAACCAGACACACGCACACATGCACACGCAAGCAAGCACATACACACAAACAGGCACACACACATGCAAGCTCACACGTACACACATGCTCACACACACACACAAACACCCTGGCCTGTAGTCACTGAAGCCGGTGTTGTGGTGATTCTGCTTGGAGGAGGAGAGGCTATTGATCGACCCAAGACGTACCTCACACCCCAGGGGACCGGTCATACACCGGTCCCCACCCCCCCTCGATATTCTCCCCCATCCTGAGCAGGCCTATCGCCATGGCAACTACTGACATGACCTTAGCTTGAAGGACACACATTGCTCAGCCTATTTACCTACGTACGTACCTACGTATGTATGTACAGTACGTATGTACTGTATGTGTATATGTCCTCTATATATATATCTTGACATTGTCTTGGGTTCTCCTCTGACACAAAAAGGGAACGACTCCACTGCTGCACTATGTTATGACGGTTATACAAAATAGAACTATACTGTTCTCCAGTACAAACCTAACGTTCAGAGTTTATTTAACAAAATGGAGAGAAAAAGAGCAAGAGAGCGAGAGAGAGAGAGCGAGAGAGATACGGAGCACAACACAATTTGAGGCTAATAAAAGACGTTTAATGTGAAAGCACGTCTGGTGGAAAGAGCAGGCCAATTTAAAAGCACTAGATGAGCCCACCAGAACCGCCCCCCAGAACCGGAGCAGGGGATCGGGTTTTCATTACAGGGAGACGACTGCCAGACGGCCAATTTCCCGATGCGCCGTGTGGGGGGACATTATAGTTCTGATTTAGAGGCAGCAAACAATAAATAAAGGAATGCTGCTTCATTTAAACTAAATCCCAGTCTCGCATACATAATAACCCTGGTACATGTACAAACAGCATGTGTGTGTGTGTGTGTGTGAGTGAGTGTGTCTGTCTAAGTGTAAGTGTGTGTTTGTGTGCATGTGCAAGAGAGTGTGTGTGTGCGTGTGTGTGTTTGTGGTGGAGAGAGGTAGCGGTCGAGTGAGAGAGAACGAGAGAGAGATCCATCGTCAGAGCGGCTGCATGCCTTGATCTTCAGATAAACGTTATTCTACAAGCCGATTGCACTGAGGCTGGCCTGCTGCTAGGGATTGTAGCTGATCTATTCTGCCCTCTGCTGGTTGGAGGCAGAAGTCATGGTAATCTTAGCAATGACAGGAATTTTTGTGCTTTTCCAGGCATCGTTTGAGGTAGAATATGCCCCTGGTTGTTAGAAACCGCCCCTTGTTGTTAGAACCTCGCCGCGTGCTGTGGAGAGACCAGCGTGTCTTTAGCGCCCTCTAGAGGACACTGCACGCACAAAAAGAGACACCCCATCAGCCGGCGTTTGTAAACACAGGAGGTCATTTTTCATGTCTCTCCACTTGAGAAGCCAGTGCTGCGTCACCTGATGGAGGTTCCTCGATTAGTTCTTCATTCAGGCTGCTGAGTAAAGCAGAGGTTAACTACAGCAGCAGCTATGGGTCTGAATCTGCCACAAGGAGCTGTAGCTCATGACTGCAGACTCGTGTCCCCATATGCATATCAGGGGAACCCACGAGGTCCCCACGCCAAGGTGGGAACCCCTGCTTTGAAGTGTGTAAAGAGACTGGCTCAGAGCAGGACTCCATCTTGGCCCCGGTCATAGAGAGCCGTTGGACTCCATCTTTGCCCCGGTCCTAGAGAGCCGTTGGACTCCATCTTGGCCCCGGTCCTAGAGAGCCGTTGGACTCCATCTTGGCCCCGGTCCTAGAGAGCCGTTGGACTCCATCTTGGCCCCGGTCCTAGAGAGCCGTTGGACTCCATCTTGGCCCCGGTCCTAGAGAGCCGTTGGACTCCATCTTGGCCCCGGTCCTAGAGAGCCGTTGGACTCCATCTTGGCCCCGGTCCTAGAGAGCCGTTGGACTCCATCTTGGCCCCGGTCCTAGAGAGCCGTTGGACTCCATCTTGGCCCCTTGGTTGTAGGTCTATCCAATGACGTGCAGAGTATTCTGGTTGCCGTTGGTAACCGTGGATCTCCAACATGGAGCCAGAGGTTCCAGACGGTTTGACGTTCGGCGATGACACACCTCCGAGGAGCTCCGAGCAGAGACGCTGACCCTGTGTTCTCATACGGCGGCTAGACAGTCTGCTACTCATGTAACCATGGAAACAGGAAATTTACCAAGGAGAACCCCCCCCCCCCCTCAGACATTTGTGATGTTACAGTAAAGTAGAATGTGACAGGACTCATGATGGTGCCCTCGCTGCTCCGTCAGCCGGTGTATCGGGCCATGAACTCATGCTCAGCACCAGTGTGCTCTCCCAGAGCTCCCAGTCCTTCCACCAGTGTGCTCCCCCAGAGCTCCCCGTCCTCAGCTCTGGCCGCGCTCCAGTAGCGTGCGAGCGCAGGAGGAAGTATCTGTGCAGACTTGTTCCACACCAGAAGTGGGCGGCACTAGGAGTAGAGATTACAAAGAGCATTGTCCTGGCTGTTTGTCTGACCCTGTCCTGGCTGTTTGTCCTGGCTGTTTGTCTGACCCTGTCCTGGCTGTTTGTCCTGGCTGTTTGTCTGACCCTGTCCTGGCTGTTTGTCTGACCCTGTCCTGGCTGTTTGTCCTGGCTGTTTGTCTGACCCTGTCCTGGCTGTTTGTCTGACCCTGTCCTGGCTGTTTGTCCTGGCTGTTTGTCTGACCCTGTCCTGGCTGTTTGTCCTGGCTGTTTATTTGACCCTGTCCTGGCTGTTTGTCCTGGCTGTTTGTCTGACCCTGTCCTGGCTGTTTGTCCTGGCTGTTTGTCTGACCCTGTCCTGGCTGTTTGTCTGACCCTGTCCTGGCTGTTTGTCCTGGCTGTTTGTCTGACCCTGTTCTGGCTGTTTGTCTGACCCTGTCCTGGCTGTTTGTCTGACCCTGTCCTGGCTGTTTGTCTGACCCTGTCCTGGCTGTTTGTCCTGGCTGTTTGTCTGACCCTGTCCTGGCTGTTTGTCCTGGCTGTTTGTCTGACCCTGTTCCCCTAGCGCGTGAGCAGAGAGCTCAGCCACCAGCGGTCCAGCGGCCTTCGTAGCAGCGGAACTCCAGAGGATTCACCAACGTACCTTCTGCGACCTCATCAGTGGGGTTTCCTCATGTGAAAAACAGGTGGGGCTAGGCTAATATTTTTTATTCTTTTAAATGACGAACCAGTGTTCGTGACGTCACATCTGACCTGTGAAGGGCAGTCATACGCCAAAGAGCGTCTATAGCCGAAATCTTTCAACAAAAACAGTAGACCTTCACTTTTGTTAGTGTTTCTACTGGCTTTTCAGGCATACAGACATCCATCCAAACAAATTACGGGGCATTTTAATTTAGTTTGAAATTCATTTTTGGAAAAAGTTACAGCCCTAATAAATTACAAATAAAAATGGCAATTTTCATAAAAAGCAAAAGTATTTCAAAATAGAGATTGAGCTTCCTTCATTGGTCTTACTTACGTGTCAGTGTTCCACCATGCTGTTTGTAGCCCTGGCTTTGTGTTTCCCATTCTCTATTCAGCCCTCCACCCACAAGGACCTGCCAGGACAGCAGGCAGGTCCTGGGGCCATCACAACCATTACAAATAAAAATATACTTTAACACTATTAAGTATGCTGGGCTTTGAGTGACTGTTCTCCATGTATCAGATACATATATTTAATTAATAAAGTACATTAGTGCAGCTTTTAATCTTTCATTGCTGACATCAAAACATTGCAATAATGAAAGTATAGTTTTTAAAAGTTTTTAAACTTTAAACTAAGCTTCCCTAAACCTCAGAATAAAATGATACTACTGCAAACAGCTGTAATAGCTAGGCCTACTATAAGAACCCAATATCATTTTACCATGTAGTACACCTCCCATAGGCCTAAGCAGTGTCCTGGAGGAGAAATCAAAGATAATAGCTGTGAAAGAAAAGATTCAGAATGGACTGTCTTGGTTTAAAGCCCACTCGCCACCACAACAAGGTGCAGGACAGGAGTGGGAACAGTATATAAGACTGGAAAAACATAAATAGACTGAAGAGCACAAGACATAAGGCGTTATACCTCTAATTTTTCCTCCAAGGGTCTCAATCTGTGCTCCAATAGATGATCTACCTCATTCATGTTGTCTACTCGTTTTCGTTTGTGTGGCTCCGGCATGTTTGGTAGCAAAGTTATCCTTCTCCTTCTCTTCTTCGCTACCTGACTTCTTGCGCGCGGCACGTGAGGTGAGGTGGGAGGTCACTCGAGTCATGACTCATCACGCAAACACACTACAGCCAATGAACGGTGAAAAAGGAAATTACGCTGTAGTGGAACGAACCATATATTTCCATGGCGGTCCCGTTGGGGCTAGCACCAGAAGTAAAATAATCTCCGTCCAGTTCAACTGACTTCAATAGAGAAACCCTCTGAGCATGCGCATTTCCATTTTTCAAGTCCAATACACATTACATTGGGCTGGTGGGGCTCGAGCCCCTCTTGCCCCTCCAGACGAACTCAGTCTGGAGAAGCAAGCTAGGGTAGACTAAAAATGAACTAAAAGCGCTGAACTTATTATTTTACAGTACTTTCTGGGGAGATTTAAAAAAAATATTATCTCTCTCTCTATATATATATATATATATATATATATATATAGAATTATTTTATATATAATTTCTTTTTTCATTTTTTTTTTTCATTTTTTTCTTGCCCCTAATGCCCAGTCGCCACTGGGCCTCATGTTGACGGCTGTCAACTCCTCTCGCCTCGTGCCCACTGCACCGTCAGTAAAAGGACTGGGAAGGCGTGGCTGACGAATGGGGGAGGTTTCCAGGGTCGTCAGAGCCCGAGTAGTGTCACAGTGCTTAAATTTGCATACGTGATCTAATTGGATGACGGATCCATCGCTGCCGAAAAAGTTGAAAATCTTACAACTTTTTGACGGAGCCTTCAGCGTACGGATCCATTGCATTGCGCGTCCGTCCCCATTCAAAGTTGACTTTGAATGGGGCCGGACGCGCAATGCATTGTGGATCCATTCGTTCCTTTGGAGCCTTTGGCTCCGTCAAAAAGTTGAAAGATGTTCAACTTTTTCGGCAGCGACGGATCCTTCCTCCAATCAGATCGCGTATGCAAATTTAAGCACTGTGACGCGACTCGGGCTCTGACGATACTGGAAAGCGACAAGCAGGAAGAAGCGGGAAGAACCCGGCTTTGTTGTTGTTAGCGGGAAGCGATTTGATTGGCTGACGGATGCCTCTGCAAAGACTACTCCCCCATCCGTCAGCCACGCCTTCCCACGTCCTTTGACTGACAGTGCAGTGGGCACGAGGCGCCACGCCTCGGGCGGGAGCCTCGGGGGGAGCCTCCGGCTCCGTCAAAAAGTTGAAAAACTTTTTCGGCAGCGACGGATCCGTCATCCAATCAGATTGCGTATGCAAATTTCAGCACTGTGACACTACTAATGCTGCTCTACATTTGGATTTACGAAGTGGTAAAGTCGCAAATCTCCCAGCTTTCTTGCGGCATTTCACTGAGGCACGCCCCCTTTTGGTCGTAGCATCTCGTCGCTTTCAAAGTAGAGCGAGCAGAGCTGTACAACTCGCAAAGAAGATGGCTGCGCCCATAGTTAATGGGGGATGAGATGTATTTTCTTTCTATTTGTACCACGTTGGTGGTTTTAATGTCGTTTTTAAAACCTCTTACACACTTGATTTCATTGCTGCTTTAATCCGGTCACCAATATATGCATTGCACGGTCTTGCTTTGCGTGCAATTCAATGTAAAGTTTTGTTTTGAAGCTGGTTTGCCAAAGAGGCTATGTTACTAATGATGACTAGCCTGCTACTACTCCCCCTCGTGGCTCGACAGAAACACAAATGGCAAACTGGAAGGCTGGAGCAAGGGAAATACGTCACGTTCTCGCTGAAGCTGGTCGTTCGTACCAGCGTACCATCCAAATGGATAGCAGCATAAGCTCCCCCATCCGTCAGCCACGCCTTCCGACGTCCTTTGACTGACGGTGCAGTGGGCACGAGGCGGTACTCTGATGCAGTCATCGCCCTGTGGAGCTGCTGAAGCAGGAAGTCAGGGTTGGGAGGGGAGAGAACACACAAGGACGCTTCATGTGCACAACAAACATGTTTAATAAAATACTGCAAAATCCTGAAAAATTAAGCAAACTATTTCTTTGTTGTCACGTTTCTATTGCATCTGAATCATAGAAGCCACATATTAAATGCATTAGATTCGAGTTTAATTTTTTTCATTCATAACAAAGGTCAAACAATAAAGTGCTTTCTTTTCACAATAGTCTTCTTCACACACACCAAATCAAACGCAACGCAGTAGTTGTAGTTTTGCACTGCGGCTCACATCCAGTGCAGGTCTCTCTGTGTCTCTGTGTGCTTCAAGTGCTGTGAATCCGAGGTCATGAATCAGCAAAGTGTTAAGCTCCATTTGATACTCATCTGGTTGTGCAACATCTGCCCCAGTTTTTAAGAAAGAAAGAGTAATCAAAGTTTAAAGTTTAAGTCTCTCTCTCTCTCTCTCTCACATACATCCCCCCCCCCCCCCCCCCCCACCACACACACACACACACACACACACACACACACACACACACACACACACACACACACACACACACACACACACACACACACACACACACACACACACACACACACACACAGTTGATCATAATCTAATAACTCAACCCAGAGATGAAACTGTCAGAGTTCTGACGCCTCTGCCTCACGTTCTGTTAGACCCACTGCCGCTCAAAGGGTTCGAGAGGAGAGCGAGAGGAGAGCGAGAGGAGAGCGAGAGGAGAGCGAGAGGAGAGCGAGCCCACGGGATGGAGACGGCGACGAGGGAGGGAAGGCACGGAGCTAGGTCCGTCCGCCTGTAAACACTGCAGGACCTCCTCCTGGTTGTTCAGTTCTTCTCTCTATAGACGGTCACTCTGAGGGGTCCTAGAGGACCCTCCTCCTTTTGTGCAAGACCAATCAGGCGCTTGGAAACGGGCTGTCACAGCTTGTTCTGGGTGATGGACGGATGGCTGAGGGGAGGGGCTTGCACAGTTTAACGTGATTGTGGGCGGGTTCCCAGCAGACCTGGAGGCACAAGGAGGCTGGCCAATGGTCGAGCTCATGTCCTGTTTTGAGTGACGGGCACCTGCAGGCCCTTCTGTCCGGTTGCTATGGAGACAAGGAACACAAAAGGTAGACCGTTAAAAAGGTGAGACCCCGAAAGCAGTGTCAGAGTAAATGTAAAATCTGTTGACATGGTGACACACAGCGACAGCTGTAAGCATAATTCTGATGTTGCCACTGCTCAGAGATCAGAGCTCTGTGAACTGAATGAGTCTCAAACTGATAACTATTGGACACAGCTCCATTGAATCCTGTTCCCTTTAGCAGGGACTCAGGAGAAGGACCCGGACGCTCACCGAGCCGATGCTTCTCCTTGGCCTCCGTTCTCTCCTTGGCGTCGAAGTACCACACCGTGATGGCGTAGCTGCAACACAAGGAGGAGACGGTTAGCTTAGCACCAGAGCTGCTGATCCACCCGGAACCCTCTAGAACCCTCTAGAACCCTCTAGAACCACCCTGTGTGTTCAAAGAGCAGCTGATTCACCCCAGTACCCTCTAGAACCTTCT
>NC_044063.1:1073377-1105877 GCF_902167405.1 Gadus morhua
CCCCCCCACCATCACTCTGAAGGCCTGGCAGTGGCCATTATCTCAGACAAACAGGCTCACCGGCTGCACAACTTCATCTGGGACAGCCGCTCTGCTGGCGAGCGGTGTGCAGGGTGACCCGTCTGCCCGCGTGGGGGCTACGGCTCTCCTGGCTGCGAGCCGGGGGGGGGGGGGGGGGGGGGGGGGGGGTGAGGAGGGCCTGATGAAGATCTACGCACTCCTCACGTGGGGGTGCTGAGTGTTTTAGAGAAGAGTCTCCCAGACGACTGTAAGAGGATAAAATATGAATAAATATTGCAAGGCTGAATTTTGAAGGCTGAAATTAGGGGGGGGGGGGGGAATAAGCAGCAACAAAGAAACAGAGGAGGAGAGAAGTGCTGAGGCAGGCCATAATCACGCCCAGTGTCACAGCTAAACAGACATCTAAATGAGGACACACACACTACACACAGACACACACACAGCCCCCCTCCACTAAACAACGCCCCCCCCGTCCCCGTCCCAGGGGCTGCTGTTTGTTTGTGTCGAGTAAGGTTGAACCGGTTGAAACTGGAAATGTCACAGAAAGCTGAGAAATGTTGGACAAAGTAACAAGGTCCAAATCCCGCAAAAACATGTTGAAGCGCCACACACACACACACCACACACACACACACACACACACACACACACACACACACACACACACACACACTAGCCTGGCCTCAGAGGTTCAGTGTTGCTCTCGCTCATATTGTTACTGCTCTCAGCAGGACAAGAACAGAATGTTACGATAGCTTCCAACAAGATTGTGAGCAGTGAAAGGAAACACATTAATTATATATTATCATATTATTACTCTTGGCCAGACCTTGGTAAAAGAAATGCCCCAACTCTTTCCATGCAGTACATCGCCCTAACATAAAGACCTGATCAGAGGCCGTCTCTGACCGGTGCAGCCGCGAGCGCTCACCTTGGTGGTTCTGCGCAGGCTCTTGAGGATGTTCCTCTTCTTGGGGTCCTCGCTCTCCTCGTTGACCGAGTTCTCCTTGTGGGCCCCTCCCAGCTCGTCCACGCTGGCCTTGGGCGGCCCGCCCATCTCGTCGTCGCTGCGATGGAGAAGCTGGTCCTGAAGCTGCTGAACTTCCCCAGCCTCTTGGACATCTCCCGGTACAGCTTGGGCTTCACCCCGACGGCCGACAGCTTCCGCCGCTCCAGGGAGCTGCTGTCCGCCTCGCTGTCTGAGCCGTTGCCCCCGCCGCTGCCGTTGGGGTGCCCCTTGTTGGCGTTGCGGATGGTGATGATCTTCCCCTGCGTGCTGTCGTGCGGGACGGAGTAGATGTTCTCCTCCTCCGTGGGCCGCGTTTGCTGACGGCGTCCATGGGCTCGGCGTAGTCCGACGGGTCGTAGCCGCCGTCGCTGCCCGACGCCCAGGTGACCGCCTGGGGGATGGAGCGGCGGTTGTGCCCCCCCTGCTGCTGCTCCACGTACGGCCCAAGGTTCACCTTGCGCACCGGCTTGGGGCTTCACCTGCGGCGGCATCTTGTTGTTGAGCTTGCTCTCGAACGAGCTGATCTCCGAGATGACCGAGAAGGTGTCGCTGGAGTCCAGGTCCGGCAGCTTGAAGCTGCCCATGTGGGAGCCCAGGCTGCCGTCCTCCCGCAGCGTGGGGTAGGGCGACGACGGCTCGACGTCGTCCTCCGAGTCCAGCAGCGTGTGCACCGGGCTGGGCGAGCCGCAGCGCGGGCTGACGCTCTCGTTGGTGCAGGCCTCGGCCACGTGGTCGTACATGTGCGTGGCCTCCACGATGGTGCGCTTCTCCACCACTTCCTTGAGAAACGGCTGGAAGAGGTCTATCTTATGGAGCCCCCCCACCACGCCGCCGTGCCCACAGATCACCGTGTTGAACCGCGCTTCGATCTCGTGCGCCAACTCCTCTCCCTGGCTGATCTGCTCCCGGGCCGACTCCGAGTCCGAGATCTCCATCTGGCTCTCCCCGACCGCCAGCAGCTGCACGGGGATGATGTCCTGGACGTCGCACAGGAAGGCGCACAGGTTCTCCATGGAGGCGCGGCGCCGGGCCGAGTACACGGCGATGTAGCCGTGCACCAGCCGGCTCTTGCGCAGCGCGAAGGACGAGTGGAAGGAGAGCAGCGAGAGCTCGATGCTCTGCCGCTGCGCCCCCACAGCCAGCTCCAGCAGCACCGAGGTGCCGTTGCTCAGGCTGGAGGCCGGCCGGCAGTGCTGCGGCATCAGGAAGGGCGCCAGCAGCTGCTCCAGGTCGTAGGTGTCCCCGCACATCAGGCACATGACGATGCGGAGGACGGCGTCCGGGACTGGCTGGGCCTGGGGGTCCCTGAAGGCGGAGGAGGGCGGCGGGAGGGGCGGGGAGCTGCTGCCCAGGCTCCGGCGGGACTCCAGCAGGCCCTTGAGCATCTGGTTGATCTGCTTCTCGCTCACGTTGTTCCTCCCGTAGCCCGCCCCCGGGGAGGCGGGGTCCAGGTAGGCGCACTGGAGCTTGCCGGCCACCTGCTGGCCCTGGTGGATGAGCGTCTGAGCCGTCTCCCCCCCGATGTCCCCGATGGAGCCCACCCCCCTCTTGGTGACCAGCAGCAGGGACAGCGGGAGCTGGGCCAGGCTGTTGTCCCGGTCCCTCCGGCCCAGGGTCACCTCCCGGAGCCTCTCCAGGCTCTCCACCACGTAGGAGAGGGACTCCTTGGAGTTGTACAGACACAGGCAGCCGTGCGGGGTGAAGGTGGCCGTGTGGAAGGAGTTGACGGGCAGACGTACCTTGCCCTCGATGGGACGGAGGGCCAGCTCGTATATCCTCCCCTCCAACATGTACCGGTCGTCGCTGGTGCACATGGCCCTGATCTCGTTGGCCATCTCCCTGGCCAACCCGTCCTTGCCCAGGATCACCAGGTTGATTCTGTCGGCCCGGCCCCCGTCCTGCCTCGACGGCTCCGATGCGTATCGCGTGGGGAACCTGGTGGCAAGTATCTGCTCCAGCTTGCTGTCCACACAGTGGGGGTTGTTGGGGCAGGTGTCCTTGGTGGGGTGGTACACAAAGTGGATGTGTTTCAACACCAGCGCGTCTCGCTCAGCCTGCAGCTTCTGCAGCGCTTTGAACCGCTGCTCCTCCCCCAGCACCTCCTGGATGGCCCCCATCTTCTCCCGGCTGGGCTTGGCGTCCACCTCCAGCTCGTAGAAGAGCTCCGAGAACTCCAGCAGCAGCTCCTGGAAGTCGTCCTTGGCGCGGTCGATGATCTCCTTCTGGTGCTTGTTGTAGATGTCCAGGTACTCGGCCTCGTCCAGCCACTGGTAGAAGTCCTCCGTCATGATGAAGCTGCGGGCCTCTTCCCACGGCTTCCCGGCCGTGATGAAGGGAGACACGCTCAGCTTCTCCTTGAACTCCCAGCGCATGTCTGCCCGCTTGCGCTCGTTCCTCAGCTGCTCCAGGTGCGTCTCGTACACCGCCTCCGCCGCCGGCGTCTCCAGCAGGTCCTGGGGGATGCGTTCGTCCTCCATGACGTCGATGTGGGGGGTGGTCTCCCAGGGGGTGTCGTCCAGGACGATGAACCACTGGGAGAAGTCCCTCTTGGTCTCCAGGACCTTCTGGACGCCGGACCAGCTCAGGTGGTCCACCTCGTCCAGCTTGGGCACCAGGAGGGACAGGGCCTGGGGCAGCGTGCTCAGGTAGGCCCGCCGGCGCCGCTCGATGTGGTCCTGCTTCAGCCGGTGGACGTGCTGCTGGAACAGCTTCTTGGCCTTGGCCGTGCCCTCCAGGAACACGTAGTCCCGGTACTCGGCGGAGCTCTGCATCCGCCGGCTGATGTCGGGCCAGGTCTCGTTGTG
This sequence comes from Gadus morhua, assembly GCF_902167405.1. Classification (NCBI taxonomy): domain Eukaryota; kingdom Metazoa; phylum Chordata; class Actinopteri; order Gadiformes; family Gadidae; genus Gadus; species Gadus morhua. Next base: position 1,077,212 of record NC_044063.1, read on the forward strand.
GTTCTTCACGATGCGGTTCACCAGCCACTCGTAGCGGTCTTTGGCCGAGGCGATCTGCTGACTCTGCTGTTTCAGGGCCTCAAAGTAAGGGATTATTTTGGGCTTCCCCTTGCCCTTGTCTATGAGCTGGATCAGTGTGAGGAAGGCGAGGTCCACGTTGACGTTGGAGCGCGCCGACGTCTCCACCACCTGCAGGTTCTTCTTAGCGAGAGCGAAGGTGTGCGAGTCCTTGATGTAACGCTCCACACCCTCGTCACACTTGGTCAGGACCAGCACCACGGGCTTCTTGGTCTTGGCTAGCTGGTTGTACAGGTTGGTGATGAACTTCATCTGGTCCTCGAAGCTCCGGTTCATGCCCCTGCTGACGTCCACGCACAGCAGGCAGCCGTCCACCATCAGCTTCCCCTCGGGCATCTGCTTCTGCTCAAAGTCCTGCTCCAGCCCCAGCTGGTCCGTGCAGAAGTACATGAGCTTCTCGGCCGAGGACAGCTTGGTGGCGGCCGCCCTCTTGATGTAGGGCTGCAGCGCCGTGCTGCGGTGCGGCTGGAAGGTCTGGTCGTCGATGAACTCCGTCTGCTCCACCACGTGCATGCGGGTCTCGGGCCCTTCGTCCAGCACGCGGCCCGCCTCGCCCCAGAACAGGAAGTGGTCATTGTTCACCACGCGGCCGCCGAAGTCGCTGGTGCTCAGCACCGAGGTGTGGTCAAGGTAGAAGTCGTCGGCGCTGGGCCTGACGAAGCGGTTGCACAGGCAGGACTTCCCCACGCCGCACTGGCCCTTGTCTTTCTCCGTGCCCGACAGCCCCACCACCACCAGGTTGTAGGTGGGGGTCCGGGGGTCTTGCTTCTTGGCCATCATGGTCGCTGCCAGCGGCTCATCCTGCCATGCTGGCCGCGGGGAGGAGGACGAGGAGTTGGCCGGCGAGGAAGGGTTTCCATACACGAAGGACTCAGCGGGTCCTGCAGGACAGAGAGAGACAAGAGATATCGAGTTAGTCCAGAAACAATTCATTATACGAGAACGTTGTTTAAATTCAGACTGTGCGCCTGTGTTTGGTTAATAACGTTTAATCTGTGATCCTATTTCACCACAGAATGTTTCCTGAAAAGATTGAGGTCAGCGGCAAAGCTGAAGGATTGACACATATTACTTAACCCAGCAGTGGTTCAGTTACGGGCAATTTCTTTCCATTTAGCTCAATTTTCTAGACTGCTACGCATTTCCAACAGTAGTGAGTCAGGGGCTGAATGCTGTGGTTAAAGAGGCACTATACACGGTCTGACTGGGAATATCATCATCAAGCTCTCCAGCTGGTCATTTGGGTGAAACAGGCAGTTCAATCAAGTCATGGGAGGATTTCACTACTGCTGAAGGCAGACGACGCAAGCCTGCGCGCAAAGCCCATAAAGAAGAGCACAACACGCTCCGTCAGACGCACACGACTTCAAAAGACGCACAGGATGAGAGATGAAAGCTTAGATAAGTGTTCCGGTGCCAAGGTTACTAATTGCCCAACTAGGGAAAGCCATCTGCATTTAAAACAAGCTGTAGTGGCAGGCAACCCTCCATCAAAAAACTAATTTTCTCCAATTTGGCAAACAGAGTTCATAAGATAGAGATTCTGAATGGATCAGAGCAAGCAGATGCATTCCAGTTAATCACCGTCTCATCCTATTCATCAGGACATAACAGTAGCACCACGCATTCTCCTCCTGCTCCACTCAACCCTCTCTGCTCTTTGTCTGGGAGCCGAGCTGACGGGAGAGGGAACAAGTATTACAATGTGGAAGACAAAACAAACAAGCCCCAGCTTTGCAGAACAACCCTGCTGAAGCCTTTTCATATTAAGTGAGCGAGTCGATTTAGTGAAGGACTGCTCCACCGCTGCTCAAATTAGTTTGCCAACACAGCACACAAAAGATGGACGGCAAAGGCATTGTTCCTGGGCTGAGTGTTGTGTGGATGGCTGCGTGTGTACGGAATAAAGATGAACATGAATACATCAGAGGGACGGCGTGGAAGAGCTTCAAAAGAAGAGGCAAACAGAGAAACTAAAGGAAGAGTGTATAGTACTTAATTAAGGGGAATATTTTCCATGGAAAGCAAATTGCAATCAGACAGGGGTGTTCAGACAACGCAAAGCAGGGCGGCAGAGCGCTGCAGCAGACAGAACCAGACAGAACCAGACAGAACCAGACAGAACCACGGCATCAACAGGAACAGGAGAGAATCAATATCAACAGGAATCTCTTTGGTTGTGGTATGCGAGAAGGAAAACAGACTGACAGACAGACAGTAAAAGAGAAAGAGTGAATCCTTTAAAAGTTTGGTGGCGCAATGAATAAACTCAATACGGTTTATGTTTAACTAGAGGAGGACAGAGTTGTGTGATTTCATCGGTTCACATTCCGTGAGCAAACACAGACTTTAGCATCTGACCTTGAGGTCACTCTGTGACCGGTCTCAGAGCAGAGAGTCGGAGGAACCATCGACACATCGGATACCAGGGGGGGGTATCAGACTGGGGTAGAGGCAGGGGGGGTATCAGACTGGGGTAGGGGGCAGGTATCAGACTGGGGTAGAGGCAGGGGGGGGTATCAGACTGGGGTAGGGGCAGGGGGGGTATCAGACTGGGGTAGGGGCAGGGGGGGTATCAGACTGGGGTAGGGGCAGGGGGGGTATCAGACTGGGGTAGGGGCAGGGGGGGTATCAGACTGGGGTAGGGGCAGCAGCGTGGCAAGAGGCCCACCGCTCTGACCCAGTAATGCTCAGATTACTGAGACGCAGCGTCAGTCATGCTGCGTTACAACCGGCCCCCTGGGACAGGCTTCGCTTAGGAAGAGGCATGCAGCCCCTGAGCAGGGGCGCGGTCTCCCCTGATCCGGGGCGCGGTCTCCCCTGAGCCGGGGCGGGGTCTCCCCTGAGCCGGGGGAGACCTCCCTGTTGTTCCTCAATCCCCTGGTCAGGTTAACCAGAGAGCCTCTCCCAGACCCATGGGGGCAGAGGTGAGTGCTGTAGGGAACTAGTTATCTCCTATCGTTGGTTACCTTCCAATATGGTGAGGAGGATTTAAGACACAAGGCAGACATTAAGAGAGTACCTCCTGAACCCTTCAATACATCCATACACCACAGGGGGGCGTAATCCTGGTCATCATCCATCAACCTGCATTTCCTCCACAGAGGAATGAAGCGGTCTTTAGTGAAACCACGTAGTTGGTATACAGAGCTCAGGGTCTCCATGGTGACGGGGGGGTCTTAACGACGTCACCGGTGACCGTCCCGGTGGCCGTGCCCTTCTGGGGTCTGTTCACAGCCCCCCACCCCCGACGGCGTCCTTCACACATTAACACCCCTGATCCACAGGTCCATATGCTGCCCGACACCGGTAATAAGCTCAGATAAGCCTGTAGAACGCTGATGGTCATCAGGCTGCATGTACTGGGAGCACTGGTCTGGGAACCCCAGTCTACCCAGGGCTAATCCTAACCCTACGACTGGTACAGTATCTGTAGACTTCACTGGTACAGTATACCTCACTGGTACAGTAGACCTCACTGGTACTGTATCTGTAGACTCACTGGTACAGTATACCTCACTGGTACAGTATACCTCACTGGTACAGTAGCCTCACTGGTACTGTATCTGTAGACTCACTGGTACAGTATGACCTCACTGGTACAGTAGACTCACTGGTACAGTAGACTCACTGGTACAGTATCTGTAGACCTCACTGGTACAGTAGCCCTCACTGGTACTGTATCTGTAGACTCACTGGTACAGTATGACCTCACTGGTACAGTAGACTCACTGGTACAGTAGACCTCACTGGTACAGTAGCCTCACTGGTACTGTATCTGTAGACTGACTGGTACAGTAGACCTCACTGGTACAGTAGCCTCACTGGTACAGTAGACCTCACTGGTACAGTAGACTCACTGGTACTGTATCTGTAGACTCACTGGTACAGTATGACCTCACTGGTACAGGAGCCCGGTGGAGGTGTCTCCACCGGGCTACCAGCAGGCTGAAGGAGGTGTCTCCACCGGGCTACCAGGAGGCTGAAGGAGGTGCGCCCCAATAGGTCAGTCACAGTGAACCACTTCCTGCTCCGACTTTACAGGGAATTCTACTTCCTGGTCGCCTCCAGCTGGTGCATTCCTGGCACCAGGGTCTACTGCGCAAGGCCTCCACATAGCTGGGGCCCGGGGCCGCTGGGGGGGCTGGGGAGAGGTTGGAGCCTGCGTTCGTCTACCTCTGACCCCGGGGATGGGAGCAGGGGGGCCGAGAGAGAGACACCCACAGAAGGAGGGCCCGGCGAGGGGGCCGGGAGACACGAAGGAGGGCCCGAGGTCGGGGAGACGAGGGAGGAGAAGAGAGGGGAGAGCGTGTCGTGGAGTGGGGGAGGAATGAGAGAGGGAGAGAGAGGGGTCGGTGACCTGGGTCATGTGAGCTCCACGTCAGGCTTCCCTCAGGGTACGGAGCCTGGGCGTGGTGAGGCCTGTCTGGGTGGAGAGGGCCAGAGCAGGGCAATCAATCACCCGCTGAACCCCCAGCCCACACAGCACTAACCCCGCAGCCTCCACCAACAGACCGACCTCTCTGCACCCCCACCCCACACAGCACTAACCCCGCAGCCTCCACCAACAGACCAGCCTCTCTGCACCCCCACCCCACACAGCACTAACCCCGCAGCCTCCACCAGCAGACCAGCCTCTCTGCACCCCCACCCCACACAGCACTAACCCCGCAGCCTCCACCAGCAGACCAGCCTCTCTGCACCCCCACCCCACACAGCACTAACCCCGCAGCCTCCACCAACAGACCGACCTCTCTGCACCCCCACCCCACACAGCACTAACCCCCGCAGCCTCCACCAACAGACCAGCCTCTCTGCACCCCCACCCCACACAGCACTAACCCCGCAGCCTCCACCAACAGACAGACCTCTCTGCACCACGAGGCTGAGCTACCAGGCCGCTGAGCGCACCACAGAGCCGGGAGGAGCACGGAAGGAGCACCGGGGCTGTTAGAGGGAGGCTCGAGGCCAGGTGCATGCTGGGAGTCTTACGCGCACACCCACCCCCGGTAGAGAAGGCAGCCGTGTTTGCGACCCCCCTGACGGGGGGGGCATGTCCATGCCCACTCCCTCTCACCACCAGAGTTCAGATATGTCAACAGGTGGGAGGGAGGGAGTGTGCAGCACTGAGGACCAGCACTGGGTGAGGGTGAGGGTGAGGGTGAGGGCGAGGGCGAGGGCGAGGGCGAGGGTGAGGGCGAGGGCGAGGGTGAGGGTCAGGGTCAGGGTCAGGGTCAGGGTGAGGGTGAGGGTGAGGGTGAGGGTGAGGGTGAGGGTGAGGGCGAGGGCGAGGGTGAGGGTGAGGGTTACTGTCCGTCAGCTGGTGAGTTCGCTCTGGAATACAGCGGAGGACGATCGGGGTGCTAGCGAGCTCATCAATATAATTGATTAACTTCACAGAACGGTGACGCAACGCCGAGGGCGAGTCTGGGGCGGTGGGCACGCCCCAGCATGTCTGCGGTCGGCCTGGTGTCTACCGCATCCAAACACACCCCCCCACGCCCGGGAGCTGTCCTCCCCCAGGTCACCAGGAGGCCGGACACCAGAGCCACCAGGAGGAGGAGGAGGATGAAAACCACTCGTCCCTGCTAATCCTGAGCCTTTATATCCACTGGCACTCACTTCCTGGAGCTATTGTGCAGCCCCCCCCCCCCCCCCGGAGTGCTGCTGTACATTAGAGAGGAAGTGGGGGTTGCCAGGAGACCGAGCTCTTCCACCACTACCACGTCCTGCTCCGACACATCTGTCCCGCTGGGAGGCCGGCCGGAGGGACGGTCGGATGGACAGATACACCACCCAGGGGTAGGAGGCGAGGTAGTGAGGGGCATCGGACCGGGGCACTGTTAGGACGGTCGGCTGATACAGGTGATGTCTCGACCGGGAAATACAATCACTATCACAACAAGACACAGAAGATTCACAGATGGCTATTCCTGTCCAGCATGTTTACATTATATATATATATATATATATATATATATATATATATATATATATATATATATATATATATATATATATATATATATATATATATATATTTATCTACACGGCCAGCGTGTAGAGCACTATGTGGACCATTCCTGTCCCCAGACGATACGCTGAAGCAAGTCATTAGTCCTCTCCTCTAATGCAAAGCATCAATCCATCACTCCGCTAAAGCTACTCCCTCCTCCCCTCCTCCCCCTCCGACGTAGGGAACCTCCAGAAGAAAAGGACCCGCCAACGCCGCGGCTCAGCGCTTACTAATGCGTAGCACGTGGCCACACACAACACACCGACCGAACCGCACAGGCCCATCCAGCAGGGATAAATCACTCACACAATAAGACGCGCTGCACAGCTGCCAAAGCCCCGCAGAATCCATGGGCTTACTGCCCCATCAGGAGGACACGGTGACACTCATTCACTGGGGCACAATAAGGATGACTAAACCTGTAGAACAGGGACCGACACAGAGCCAGGAGGGATACATGGAGGGTGACGTAGCTCTGGGTGGCTCTGTTCTGCTCTGTAGCTCTATGCAGCTCTAAACAGCTCTGTACAGCTCTATACAGCTCTGTGTTTTTCTATACAGCTCCACACAGCTCTAAACAGCTCTGTGTAGCTCTATACAGCTCTAAACAGCTCTGTGCAGCTCTATACACACACTGGGCCGGGGTCTGACCCCACAGGGGTCAAACCCACCGTGGCAAACCCACCGGGGTCAAACCTGACCGGGGTCAAACCTGACCGGGGTAAACCCACTGGGGTCAAACCCATTGGGGTCAAACCCACTGGGGTCTGACCCCACCGGGGTCAAACCCGACCGGGGTAAACCTATTGGGGTTTGATCCCGGTGGGTTTACCACGGTGGGTTTTACCCCAGTCGGTTTGACCCCAGTGGGGTCTGACCCCGGTGGGTTTGACCCCGGTGGGTTTGACCCCGGTGGGTTTGACCCCCTACTGCCAGGCCGTAATCGGTCATGTGTGCGCTGTGCACGGCGGCCATGCTGGCCCATGCTGAACAGACTTCCTGCTCCATCAGAGAGTTATGATGACCTCCCAGACCCATAGATACCGGAGGGTTCCAGAGTCAGAGGATTAGACCCACAATGCACCGGGCTTCAGGGACTAAAGCAGGAGCCCTCACCGGACAGAGAGGAACCGTCAGGTTAAGAAGAGGAGAGGGGAGGAGCAGAGAGGGAGAGGAGCAGGAGGAGGAGGAGGAGGAGGAGGAGGAGGAGGAGCAGGGTGGGCTAACCCTTTACCTGGAGAGGAGGAGGAGGAGGAGGAGGAGGAGGAGCAGGGTGGGCTAACCCTTTCCCTGGAGAGGAGGAGGAGGAGGAGGAGGAGGAGCAGGGTGGGCTAACCCTTTCCCTGGAGAGGAGGAGGAGGAGCAGGAGCAGGAGGAGGAGGAGGGTGGGCTAACCCTTTACCTGGAGAGGAGGAGGAGGAGGAGGAGGAGGAGGAGGAGGAGGAGGAGGAGCAGGGTGGGCTAACCCTTTACCTGGAGAGGAGGAGGAGGAGGAGAGGAGAGGTCTGTCCATCACCACTATTCCCTTTTCAATCAGGAAACGGTTGAAAAATAAGAAGTTCTGTGTTCACCGTCTTCCCCAGCAACGACCATCACGTGATTAATAACCAGTGGTTATTAAGAAGCCCATCTTTAGGTTTTGCCACAACGTTGATTGTACAGAAAACGACTGAGACATTAAGACCTCCGTGAGGCAGGTGTGAGGGTTAAGGCGTGACCGGGTCACAGCGCCCCCTGTGGGCGGGGGGCACCAAACGTTTTCGGGGGTACACGAGTCAAATTCTAAACGTTTTGTGAATACAGGGGCGGAGCTTGAGGCGTCCCCCGGAAAACAAATGGAACGGTATAAACGCAGAAGGGGGGGGGGGGCTGGGGCTGTGGGTGGTGCTGGCTGGTGTTGGGAGGGTGGTGGTATGGGGAGGTGGTGTGTTGGTGTCCGTGGTGTTGGCTGGTGTTAGGAGGTTTTGGGTGGTGGCGGTGGGGGCTGTGGTGGTGTGGGTGGTGCTGGCTGGTGATTGGAGGTTTTGGGGGGTGGTGGGGGCTGTGCTGTGGTGGTGTGGGTGGTGCTGGCTGGTGATTGGAGGTTTTGGGGGGTGGTGGGGGCTGTGCTGTGGTGGTGTGGGTGGTGTTGGCTGGTGGTAGGAGGTTTTGGGTGGTGGCGGTGGGGGCTGTGGTGGTGTGGTTGGTGTTGGCTGGTGGTAGGAGGTTTTGGGTGGTGGCGGTGGCTGTGCTGTGGTGGTGTGGGTGGTGTTGGCTGGTGGTAGGAGGTTTTGGGTGGTGGTGGTGGGGGCGGTGCTGTTGTGGGTGCTGAGGGGGGGGGAGGCCTTTCCTTCCGCACAAAGGCTCATCTGTAGTCCTCTCACTCGCCCCCCCGTCTACGTTTCCTCTGCCACGCATAAATTGTCTTACTCCCCATTTTTATTTCTCTGGCCGTAGCCCTCGTCTAACCTCTCCCCCCCTCCCCCCATCACGCCCCCCTCCCACATCAACACCCTCGCTCTTTGTATGGGTGTCCCTTGCACCTTTTGCCTCTCCGATACTCTCAGCTCCCCCACATCCCCTCTCCCCCGTCCCGGGCGGGGCCACGTCCCCTGTGTACCCCCTTCTCGGGCCAGCTGTGACCCTCTCTCCGCCCATTTCAGGGGACACACACCAACATGGCCGCCAACGTGACGGTGCAATCTGCGGCGTCATGTTGGCAGCCATCTTTGTTCGTGTTTGAAGTTGGGTAGTGCCGTTGATTTGTTAAATGTTCTCGTTTTAATTAACTTTATTGAAATAAAACCCCCACAAAGAACTTCGACTCTCCGCAAGGATAATTGAACTTGGTCTTTGTTTATACCGTCTTTAAACCGTTTGTTTATACCGAATAAAACGATAGCAAAGTGATCTACGCTTCACGGTCAGTGAAAGCCTAGGGGTTCAGACTAGCACAGCCCAGAGCATCTGGGGGTTCACAGTAGCCCCTCAACCCAGGCTGGGCTGGTGGTCCGAGGGGTCCATTACTGTTGCAGCCCCTTGAAACTGGGACGATGTGTACAACACTGAGGCCTACTTTAAGCCAGCACACTGAATATCTCCATTTATTGACCAAGATTCAGAAAAATACCAAGTGTCCCTCGAACGGAGACCATTTGAGACGAGCGCGCCATGAAGCACTGTCGTTTGGTCCGCATTGACGTTCCCCTCGTGTAGAGCCATCATCGGCCCACTTCAGCAGAGTGCTCTGATCCATCACGCTGACCCTCGCCCTGACGGAGAGCAGCCGGAGCCATTAGAGCCCCGCACGGCCCTGTGACAGCAGCCATCAGCGCGCCTCCTCCATCACCTTCACCAGCCCTCCTCCATCACCTTCACCACCCCAGCTACGTCATCTTCACCACCCCTCCTCCATCACCTTCACCACCCCTCCTCCATCACCTTCACCACCCCTCCTCCATCGTCTTCACCACCCCTCCTCCATCACCTTCACCATCCCTCCTCCATCGTCTACACCACCCCTCCTCCATCGTCTCCACCACCCCAGCTCCGTCATCTTCACCACTCCTCCTCCATCACCTTCACCACCCCTCCTCCGTCATCTTCACCACCCCTCCTCCATCGTCTCCACCACCCCAGCTCCGTCATCTTCACCACTCCTCCTCCATCACCTTCACCACCCCTCCTCCATGAAGAGTGGAGCCTACGTGTTAGTGTGGGGAGGTTTACACCTGACCGGGGGGGGGGGGGGGGGGGACACACGCACACACACACACACACACACACAGACAGACACAGACACAGACACCTTAGCAGACGTCAAGAGATGTAAACAATGAAACAGAAAATCCTCCAAACACGTCTGTTAGGGACGATAAGCCGTCAGTGTGTCCGCCTGCCTCCGCCTCCTCCTCCTCCTCCTCCCCCCTTCCTCCTCCTCCTCCTCCTCCTCCTCCTCCTCCTCCTCCCCCCCCCTTCCTCCCCCCCCCCCCTCCTCCTCCTCCTCCCCCCCTCCTCCTCAAAACACAGCCTCTTTCCAGGAAGTCCCCGAGTTGGAAGGCGCCTGTTGACGTGTTCTCAATCTGAATGCTCTGTACCGACGCCCAGGAACCCACTGCTGGGGCCCCACTGCTGGGGCCCCACTGCTGGGGCCCCACGGTGACGGCCCCCGCCTCCCTGACGGCGGGGGCGCGTATCAGCCACTCCGGCCCCCCACTCAAACTCGGGACGCTGCAGGGGACGAGGAGGAGGAGGGGGAGGAGCGAGAGGAGGAGGAGGAGGAGGAGGAGCAGGAGCAGGAAGAGAAGGAGGAGGAGGAGGAGGAGGAGGGACGCCTCTATCTGGTCCCCCCCCCCCCCCACAGACCGGCCTCGCTCTGGTCCTCCCTCCTTTGGTGAGTCCCGGAGAGAGACGTGAGGACCCCCGTTATAGAGAGAGAGACTGGGGGGACCCCCGTTATATAGAGACTGGGGGGACCCCCGTTATAGAGAGCGAGACTGGGGGGACCCCCGTTATAGGGAGCCTGGGGGGACACCCGTTATATAGAGACTGAGGGGACCCCCGTTATAGAGAGACTGGGGGGACCCCCGTTATAGAGAGCCTGGGGGGACCCCCGTTGTAGAGAGAGACTGGGGGGACCCCCTTTATAGAGATAGGCGGGGGACGGCAGCTCTATGAATAATACATCCCCCCTCCCAGAGCAACATCCTGTTCTCTCCCGTCTCCTGTTGGACTAAATCTGCGTCTTCTGTTTTCACAGAACGCTTTGAGGAAGGACTCCTAAGAACCACTCACAGACTCAATCATCTGAATCTTTAATTGGATAATCCATAATTCAAGAGTCTTAAACTAACATAGCAAAGCAGCACTCCTCTGGAACTGAAGCAGCTGATCACTGACGGACAGGTCTGAGGACCAACCCCGGCCCCCCTCCCCCCGGCCCGCCCTGCACCCGTCAGAACGGTCCTCCCTCCATCACCCTTCCTCTTCGTCTCTATGATTGAGTGAGTGAGTGAGTCAGTGGGTGAGGGGGTGAGTGAGTGAGTGAGTGAGCGAGTGAGTGAGCGAGGGCTCTGTTTGAGCCTAGCAATGCGTTCCAGATTGGTATCCGAGATGAGGCGTCAGTGTGCGTGGCGTGTGCGATGTGTGGAGAGCCTTGATGCCATGGCGACCAATGTGCGACCTTCAGCTCATTCTCCATGGCGACCAACACGACTCTTTCACCACACCGACCCCAAGGCGGAGGGGGGCAGGCTGGCGGAGACGGAGGGGCGGCACGGGAGGGGGGTCCACAGGAGAGGGAGGGAGGGAGAGGGGGGAGAGGGATGGAGAGGGATAGAGAGAGTTTAAGGAGTCCCGTGGGTTGGTGGAGAAGCTAACAGTAGCGGGCCCAGAGAGCTGGTTTACCCCCGGCCCCTCAGAGAAGCCCGGTGAACCCCTTCAGGGCACCGCGGTGGAGCCAAGGAGGACCAGAGCCCTTCATCAACACACCCCCTCCCCGGAGAACGGACCGGTTATATTGTTATACTGGAACTGGTGCGCTGATAACAGCAGGGGGGGGGGGGGGGGGGGGAGGTGACCACACAGGATTAAAGTGTCTCTGCTGCATCGCGCTCACAGTTACGTTGTATCTCTTTGTCTTGGAATGTTTCTCCAACGTACCGCTGAGCCTGTGTGAGCTCGGCGGTGCTAACCCATTCCTCCTGAAATGCAGTAACTATAATCGGCGAGTACGCAGGTCTATGCGCCGATCCGATCTCATCACATGACTCATTTACTACACAGGAAGAACGCTACGGTGTTATGCTGCGATCGTCAATGGTCGGATGTGGGAGGTAGGAATGGGAAACGCGTCCGATCAACGTGATTCAGAGCTACAGAGTCGCAAAAACATAAAAAATTTCACGCTTAACTACAAGAATACAAATGGGTTTTTATAATCATAGATTATCTGGTTCTAAAAAAGTTTGTTGACAGTAAGTGAACCGAGTATACAATGCTGTCATCGTAAGAGAATAAGAACAAGTGCTGTTAGTAGTTACAATGCTATGCTGTACCGGAATATACTCGCTATCAGCCGATACTCAATTTCAGGAATTGGTAGGGAAAAAATGGATCGGAACATCTCTACAGGATACACCATACACCTGTAGAATGGATTCACCCCTCCAAAGAATGGATTCACCCCTCCACAGAATGGATTCACCCCTCCACAGAGTGGATTCACCCCTCCAAAGAATGGATTCACCCCTCCACAGAATGGATTCACCCCTCCACAGAGTGGATTCACCCCTCCACAGAGTGGATTCACTCCTCCACAGAGTGGATTCACCCCTCCACAGAGTGGATTCACTCCTCCAAAGTGGATTCACCCCTCCACAGAGTGGATTCACCCCTACACAGAGTGGATTCACCCCTCCACAGAGTGGATTCACCCCTCCACAGAGTGGATTCACCCCTCCACAGAGTGGATTCACCCCTACACAGAGTGGATTCACCCCTCCACAGAGTGGATTCACTCCTCCACAGAGTGGATTCACTCCTCCACAGAGTGGATTCACCCCTCCACAGAGTGGATTCACTCCTCCACAGAGTGGATTCACCCCTCCACAGAGTGGATTCACCCCTCCACAGAGTGGATTCACCCCTCCACAGAGTGGATTCACTCCTCCACAGAGTGGATTCACCCCTCCACAGAGTGGATTCACTCCTCCACAGAGTGGATTCACCCCTCCACAGAGTGGATTCACCCCTCCACAGAGTGGATTCACTCCTCCACAGGGAGGATTCACTCCTCCAGAGAGGTCTCCGGCCCCCGTCCTACAGAGTGTCTTTAGGTGAAGGTGCTCTCCCAGGTGCACCACCACCCCCCTCACACCACCAGGCGACGGGCGTAGCAGCAGCGGCCTCCTCCCTGGAGAACACGCACCATCAGAGATGCACAAAGGCAGAGGGACGACTTCAGCAGAGACAACCCTCCCATTCATCCTGTCGCCGTGGAGACCACACATCCCCTCACACGGACAGTATTGAGTGCAACACACACACACACACACACTCTCTCTCTCTCTCTCAATGGGAACCACACATACAGGCAGGCATGCCCACACTACACAGTATTTTACACAATGACGTGTGTGTGTGTGTGTGTGTGTGTGTGTGTGTGTGTGTGTGTGTGTGTGTGTGTGTGTGTGTGTGTGTGTGTGTGTGTGTGTGTGTGTTCTGCATGCAGCAGCACCGGGTGCCTCTGGAAGGAGAGATAAGGGGCTTCTTTATGCCGCGGCCGCGCGCCCGTGGGTAAATGTACGACGCGTGTGCGTGCGTGCGTGCGTGTTCCTCAGCCTCTCAAAGAAGAGGAGGACAGAGAGGATCAGACAGGAGAGAAGGTGAGGATGAGAGGCTGAACGCTGGGGGGGGGCGGGGGAACGCCGCTTGGTTTCCATTTAGTTCCGAACCGTGGATTCAACAACAGCCAACGCACAATAAACTGATTCCTTCAGTGCACTGCTCCAGCGCCCATGAAGAACGCCGGCCTGCGCACAACATCCCCTACAACACTACGACTGATGGAGACACACACACACACACACACACACACACACACACACACACACACACACACACACACACACACACACACACACACACACACACACACACACACACACACACACACACGACCGTCTCCTCATGTAAAGGTCCTTATGACAGCACACTCTTCCCACTGTACTGGCGATCCCTGATCCAGCGACGGCTCAACGCTCTCCATCTGAGTGGGGGTCTGACACCGCGTCTAGCCGTCAGACAGACAGACTCTCCGGGGGGTCGGACAGACGGGTACTGGGTGAGTGTGTGAGCTGGGTTATGGAGAGGAAAGGGTCTGCTGTTGAGAGGGGGTGGGAGGGTGGGGGTAGGACAGCAGGGTCAATGAGGGGTCCCTCCTGAACCCCAGTGGTCTTGTCCCGGCCTACTGCCCCCCCCACCCTCCCTGGGCAGCACGAGCCCCCTGACTGGGTCCGGCTCCACCCGCTCCTCCTCAAAGCACTGCACCCCAGGGTGCTGATGTGCGGACTGCAATACAACGCCATCCTCCTGCGCCACCGGGGGGAGGAGCTGGGCTGGAAGGCCCCGCCCACACCCGAGAGGCCCCGCCCACGCCTCAGAGGCCCTCTGTGTTGACATGTCCAGCACTAGCTTCCCCCTTATCTCACACACACACACACACACACACACACACACACACACACACACACACACACACACACACACACACACACACACACACACACACACACACACACACACACACACACACACACATAATGGAAAGTCAGGTAGCAGGTACTGTGTTGGGGCGAGATAGGGCTTGTGTCCACCTCAGCACTTCTAAAACACACAGCGTTATCTGGCCCCTCCACCGGCGCACCGGTCATTCCATTCTCTCTCTCCGTTCCTCTACACCTCCCCCTCCCCCTCCCCCCTTTCATCACGGACCTTTCTCTGCACATTTATCTACCTCTCCTTTTCTCTACCTCGGCACTTTCCCCCTGTCAGTATTCTCCTGCTTCCATTTCTCAGTCTCCACACTCTTGTCTTACTTGTCGTCCTCCCCCACCTCCCTCCCTCCCTCCCCTCCCTCCCTCCCCTCCCTCCCTCTGTCGTATCCCTCGCTCCCGAAGGGGAACGGCCAATTTAGCGACAAAACAAAGCTGCCAGCGGCATCACAGGTCGGCTAATCAAACAGGACCAGAGTTCTGCAGCAGCCTCCACCTCCTCCCCTCCCCCTCCTCCTCCTCCTCATCGCCATGGTGAGGCAGCCGGGTACCTTCCCGTCGAGACCCGCGGCCTCCACGAGACGGAAGAGAATGACAGCCGGAAGGAGACAGAGAGAAGGACGGAGGGCGACAGTTGTCTGTCTGTCTGTCTGTCTGTCTGTCTGTCTGTCTGTCTGTCTGTCTGTCTGTCTCCTCAGATGTAACTTGCTGTGTGGAAAGTCAGGGGGCGTTGGGAACCCAAATAATAAATGAGGTGCAAGTGAAAGGGGGGGGGGCACTGATAATGCTGCATTGAGCGCCGGCCCCCCTCCCGCCAACACACGAGAGCAGGGGAGCCCCTCCACTGCCGGAGAAGGAAGGGGCGGGTCTAGGCGGAGTAGGAAGGGGCGGGTCTAGGCGGAGGGGGCGGGGCCTAGGCAGAGTAGGAAGGGGCGGGTCTAGGCGGAGGGGGCGGGGCTTAGGCAGAGGGAGGGTTTACAACACACGGTGCTGGACGTGTTGCAGCCCTCGTCTGATTGGACGTCACCGTCCCGAGTTAATTCCCTCGAGGCTCCAGAACTGCTGATGTTTTCACAGAGATAGATGAAAATTAATTGGGAAATTAATATCCATCAAGATACTCTGTTGAGAAACGATGACAGGCTGCAATTACCGGACAAAGGCGTCGGATCAGAGAGACGAGTGAGTCAGCGCAGCATCTGAGCCGAGGTGGGGGGGTGATGGGAGGAAGGGATTTGCGTCTTTTTAACTTTATTAGTTCCGCCTCAGTCTGGGGTCTATAGATTATAACTAATTAAGCAGCTTAGGGTGGCTTAGAACTGCGCCACACGGAAAGCAGAGCAGCCTTATCTGGCAACCTGCTCCAAAGATTCCTCGCCTGTCCCTCTCGCCCCCCCTCCCCCCTCCCCCTCTCCCCCTCTCCCCCTGCTGTGGAACACGAACCGCTTTGGTGGCTGTTACGCTGATAGTCCCAGTGTGATGGTCCCAGTGTGATGGTCCCAGTGTCTCCAGGCCCAGTGTCTCCAGGCCCAGTGTCTCCAGGCCCAGTGTCCTTCTGTCTGTCCCTCCCTCTCTCTCTGTCTCTCTGTGTCTTCTCTATGCTTGACAGATTAAAGGGATGGGCTCGTGCTGACTAGCTAGCCACCGCATCACCTGTTCGGGAGGGGGGGACCGAGACATAGAGGATGTGCACAAATGAGAGAGAGAGTGACAGAGAGCGAGCAAGAGAGAGTAGAAATGATGTGAGAGAGAGTCAAAGAGAGAGAGAGCAAGTGAGAGACAGAGACAGAGAGAGAGAGAGACAGAGAGACAGAGACAGACACAGAGACAGAGACACAGACAGAGAAGGGAGAGAGAGCAGATCAGGGACTGAGAGGCAGAGAGATCAGGAGAGAAAGGGGAGAGTGCGTTTAGCGAGGAACAGGGAGGAGGATGGGAGGGATGCTCCTCCCCTCCCAGTCTGAAGGGCGGGGCTGACCAGACATCCTCCAGACACCAGCCCCCCTCCCTCATTATCATATATATGAGGCAACAGCAACAGCAGCTAGTTGGCACTGGGCAATATGACTCAACCCTGAGAGTGAGCGCAGAGCATCATGTGTCGTTGGTCCGTCGGTGGCCTCCAGAAGGCAAAGTCATTAGGAGAGTGAATAAATGTAGTTTTACCCTCAACAAAACGAAAGCTGAACATTACAGCGGCAGATTGACCGGATTCTTTACGCATTTCAGGCTTAGTTCACAATGAAATGCAGTCTTAACCGGTCGGTAATACAGCCGTGTGTGTGTGCGCGTTCGTGTCTGTGTGTGGGGCTCTGTGTCATCTGCCTGACAGGCCGCCATACATCAGGGGCCACGACGCTGTCAGGGCTGGCAGCTTAACGCGAACACAGGCTGGCGGAGGTCAGGAGGTCAGGAGCCTCTACCTGGAGGTCAAGAGGTCAGGGGGTCAGGACTCTCAGGATCCTCTACCTGGAGGTGGGGGTCAGGAGGTCAGGGGTCAAGAGCCTTTACCTGGAGGTCAAGAGGTCAGGAGCCTCTACCTGGAGTTTAAGAGGTCAGGGGGTCAGGACTCTCAGGAGCCTCTACCTGGAGGTCAAGAGGTCAGGAGCCTCTACCTGGAGGTGGGGGTCAGGAGGTCAGGGGCCAGGAGCCTCTACCTGGAGGTCAGGAGGCCAGGGGGTCAGGGGTCAAGAGCCTCTACCTGGAGGTCAAGAAGTCAGGGGTCAAGAGCCTCTACCTGGAGGTCAGGAGCCTCTACCTGGAGGTCAAGAGGTCAGGAGCCTCTACCTGGAGGTCAAGAGGTCGGGAGGTCTGCGGTCAAGAGCCTCTACCTGGAGGTCGGGAGCCTCTACCTGGAGGTCAGGGGGTCAAGAGCCTCTACCTGGAGGTCAGGAGCCTCTACCTGGAGGTCAGGGGTCAAGAGCCTCTACCTGGAGGTTGGGGCCGGAGGTCAGGGGTCGGGAGCCTCCCTCCCGTCTCCACCTCAGGCCAGCAGAGCTTCAGCTCAAGCCGGTCCAACACGTTCCCTCCCCGTCCTCCAGACATACGGGTCCCCGCACCACGCCTCTATCTGACAAACCGCCGTTTACAACCGACAGAGCGCACAACAACAAACACACACAGAGAGGAGCGCCTGACACCAGGAAGGATGTGCCGCTCTGCGGCGGGAGATTACAACCAGCAGGGAAAGATGGCCGCCCACACACACACACACACACACACACACACACACACACACACACACACACACACACACACACACACACACACACACACACACACACACACACACACACACACACACACACACACACCGGATGAACAACAACCAGACTTTATATTCCAGTTCAGTCCCAGTGCTCCCAGCTAAGAGGGACCACCATCACACATTTCCCACCACACGGAAAAGTGAAAAAGAAAGTAAGAGTGAAAGAAAAAGTCGAGAGTGGGGAAGCACCGAATAACAGATAAAGGCTGAGAAGAGGAGAGAGGTGGAGAGGAAAGTGCCAGAAGGGCTTGGCAGCGATGTAGAGATAGAGGAGGCGTGATGGAACAAAGCAGACAGTGGAGGAGACAGAGAGAGAGAGAGACAGAGAGAGAGAGAGGTGGAGGAGAGAGAGAGAGGTGGAGGAGAGAGGGACAGAGAGGTGGAGGAGAGAGAGAGAGACACAGAGACAGACAGACACAGACACAGAGACAGAGACAGAGAGAGAGAGACGAGCGAGAGAGAGAGAGAGGTGGAGTAGAGAGAGAGAGAGAGAGGAGAGAGGTGGAGGAGAGAGAGAGAGAGACACAGAGACAGAGACAGAGACAGAGAGAGGTGAGCGAGAGAGAGAGAGAGAGGTGGAGTAGAGAGAGAGAGAGAGACAGAGAGAAGAGAAGGAGAGAGAGGAGAAGAGAGAGACAGAGTCAAAGAGAGAGGTGTAGTAGAGAGAAGAGCGTTCCTATCTGGCGGAGATTTGTCCTCCACTAAGCCATCCTACGGACGGCCGTCAGCGGCGATCGCTGGGCGGATTAGACGACAGAACCTTATCCGAACTCCCACTCCAGCCAATCAGAGAGAGGCATGGGATGATGGGGGGGGGGGGGGGGGCAGACGTTATCGCTCTGGATATTGGGACGCCAAATCCACCAGCACAGGTGCCCTCATTCCACACAGACACACACAAACAGACACACAAACACAGACACACAAACACAAAGGACAGATTGGATTGGACACAAAGCCGTAACCCGCGTGATTCTGCTCCCTCAGGACACAACAATCTAAATCTGCAGAATCCGGATTGTGTTGCATTTGTTCCCTCTTTGTCCTTCCGTCCGAGTCCAGCCCCAAGGGCCTGGATGATGCTATCCCCGTTCCACCAGTGTCCCACCGCCCTCTCCTTTAGACCGCGCTACCCTTCAGGTTCTAACGGACCAGTCATCTGAAGCTCTTCCTCAGTAACTGATCACAAACCAGACGATGCGTCCCCGGCCTCAGGTGTTCCCCCCACCGCGTCGGGGTCCACGCAGCCGGACGTCGACCCCACGCTCTCAGCCCGCCTCCGCTGAGGAACCGGAAAACGGCTGGAGCACCTTCAGCTTAAAGGGCGTGGCCCGGCCCCCTCCGTCAGGAGCGCCGCTCTGAACCCAAGAAGAGGACCGACAACAGGAGAACCTGTGATCAGCAGACCCACGCCGTGTGCCAACAGGAGAACCCGTGATCAGCAGGAGAACCCGTGTTCAGCAGGAGAACCCGTGTTCAGCAGGAGAACCCGTGATCAGCAGGCCCACGCCGTGTGCCAACAGGAGAACCTGTGATCAGCAGGCCCACGCCGTGTGCCAACAGGAGAACCCGTGTTCCCGGGACCACGACAACAGGAGAACCCGTGTTCAGCAGGAGAACCCGTGTTCAGTAGGACCATGACAACAGCAGAACCCATGCTCCCAGCACCACGCCAACAGGGGAACCCGTGTTCCGCGGGAATACGCCGCCATGACAACCGGAGAACCCGTGCTCGGGACCACGCCGCCGTGTGCCGGCCGTGGCCACCCCAGACGGCCGCCTGCACAAGTGCAAACATTTGCCGTCCCCGAGGTGGCTCTCCAGGCCGCCGTTATCGGCAGATGGGAGTTAACGTTTCGTGAGATTGGCTGCTGGTCCGGCGGTCCGACCCCCGCACTACAACGACCTCGCCCCGGACAACGCCTGCGGGGGGAAACACTAACTCTGCTCTCTCTGACGGGGACCAGTGTTGACACGTAGAACCATCCAGATGTCTGGTGTGTGAGGTGCAGGGGTCGATCCTAGATGTGGACGCCCCCCTAGGCCCAGGAACGCTAGGCGGCATTCCCAGGAACACTGTGTCTATCTGACTGAGCACGTTGGGAAGAACGCGGAGGAATAGCCCACCTGGTTTAAGTTTGATTGGTTGCTAGTAGGGTTGGGCGTGAGGAATCGATTACTCGAGTACTCCTCGTTACAAATGAACTCGGTTGGTAGACAGGCAAACTCGAGTTTGCATATACACACTAACAAAGTTTTCTGAAGCAAATGTATCAATTTTCTGTGCGGCGCCACTAACGCATGCCGTGGGCACAAAGCAAATGAAATGTATCAAATTTCTGTGTGGCGCGTGCCGTTCCGTGTGCAGGCACGCCAGAATTCAAAAAGTTAAGAGACGGCGGTTAAAGCAAAGCGCAGCGAAGAATTGAAATACTTTAAAGAAAAAGGAGATCATAAGGTGAAATTTAAAATATGCCAAGCGAAATCGAGGTACCAGAGTACTACAAGTACTATGCGTCAACATATGCTCCTGAAACACAACGGTGAGTTCGGGAAAGCAGACCCGCAGCAACCAAGTGTGTCGGCTATTTTCACCACCGCAAGACGCAGCTGTAATCGCGGCCGTGTAGAGAAGATCACAACGCTGAGTATTTCCATAGTCCATTTGCTGCCGCTTTATTTGCAGCTTTAAATTATTTGCAATGTTTTGTTTTGTTTTTTAAACCGTTACAGGCCTTGGTTCGACGTGATTTAAATTGTGAGACGCATATATATTTTTTTAAGGAAAATGTGTTTTGAACGTTTGCAAAAATAAATAATCAATACTCTGAAAACCCTGACTGTTTTGATGGAGAATAAGCATTACATGTTTGGTTGGTAATATTGCCGTTCATCATTAGGCCTATTCCTGCTGCAGGTATAAAAATAGATTTGATTACACGAGTACTCGATTGATCCTCGAGGAATTCCTTCGATCACTCGAGTTTGGAATTTACTACTCTTGCCCATCCCTAGTTGCTAGTTGAGATTGGAGTTGGTTGTGTTGAATACCGCCTGATCAAAGCGCACACTGTGGCATTCAAATGATACACTTAAATTGTTAAAAATGAAAGATCACTGAATTTATGAAATGCTTCAACGGTTCAAATCTGTGCCAGCCAACGTGCTTTACTCTTCCTGAACAGGTTCCAACATGAGGAGGTCTTTGTAGATCGAAGGTTAAAGTTCACCTGATGACCTCTGACCCATGGACCATCAGGTCATTGCTTCAGCAGCTAAGGATTTGTTAATAATTAGGGTACTAAGGGATCCTGAACAAGAGGCCAAATCAGACACGCTGAAGACCACTCCTCAGAGGAAGACCATCTGAAGTACAAGCAGGTGATGTTACAGAGTGAACCTGCCCATATCTAATTATCATATCTCAGCATCAATGTGGAATTAACATGAGCTCTGATTTGGACCTCATTCCCACCAGAGTAGCTCATGCAGCCACTACAACACGTTATGCAGACACACAGATCTGTACTTTACAGACACACAGATCTGTACTTTACAGAAACACAAAGATCTGTACTTTACAGACACACACAGATCTGTACTTTAGACACACACAGATCTGTACTTTACAGACACACACAGATCTGTACTTTACAGACACACACAGATCTGTACTTTACAGACACACACAGATCTGTACTTTAGACACACACAGATCTGTACTTTAGACATACACAGATCTGTACTTTAGACACACACAGATCTGTACTTTAGACACACACAGATCTGTACTTTACAGACACACACAGATCTGTACTTTACAGACACACACAGATCTGTACTTTAGACACACACAGATCTGTACTTTAGACACACATAGATCTGTACTTTACAGACACACACAGATCTGTACTTTACAGACACACACAGATCTGTACTTTACAGTCTGTGATTCCAGTAGTAAGGAACGATGATGTGGATCTCACCGGAGGTCCATGATGGATTACAGACCCACTAGAATATCAGAGTTATATCAACAACACGACAGACAGACAGACCTCTCGGCCAATGAGAACACAAGCCTAGCTGAGTGGATCTCTGCCCCCCCGTTCCTCTCCAGTCACATGGTGTGCCGGCTCACCCTGACCTGACAAACAGCATTCCCCACGACCTTCTCCCTGACTGGGTGAAGAGTTGTACATTCCCTGCTCCCTCTGTGTGACTAACGCCAGTCCCAGCGCTGGACTCTCTCCCCCAACAACCAGAAACAACGCACACTTGTTGTTTACATTCTTTCCTCCTCTCCAGGACTGCTGACATGCAGAAAGTCAGCAGAATGGTGACACAAGGAGAGTCCACTAGTATGTGTTCAGTTGTTTAGGAGATAACACCAATGACGTGGTGAAGCCCTCACCCTGGCATCAAACAGGTCACCAAACAGCCCTAAAGGTTTCTGTGTACGGGCTACTTTACTCCTGGTCGTTCTGCTTCTTCTCTCCGCTATAATACGGAGCCTTTGGGTCAATAAGGGGATCCGAGGTTAGACAGAGACTGCTCACAGTGAGGGAGTATCAGAGTCCACTTCTCTTCCCGTCAGGAATGTTGCAAAATGGTGGATCCTCGGAGCTGCTCCAGCACAGAAACGGGAAATGAACTCTGACATAAGAGCAGTGGACCTCAGGGCCCAATGCATCCTGGGAAATCACGGAGAGGAGGAATGACCCCGGTCCAACACAGCCAGGGCAAATCCCTTCTCCAATCCTCCAAACGGCACAGGGATATTCATGAAGCCTGCTGCTTAGAGGGTGGTGTTCATCTGTTCAAACTGCTCTAAGAGGGTGGTGTTCATCTGTTCATACTGCTCTAAGAGGGTGGTGATAGTTGGTGTTCATCTGTTCATACTGCTCTAAGAGGGTGGTGTTATAGCTGGTGTTCATCTGTTCAAACTGCTCTAAGAGGGTGGTGTTATAGCTGGTGTTCATCTGTTGATACTGCTCTAAGAGGGTGGTGATAGTTGGTGTTCATCTGTTCATACTGCTCTAAGAGGGTGGTGTTATAGCTGGTGTTCATCTGTTCAAACTGCTCTAAGAGGGTGGTGTTCATCTGTTCATACTGCTCTAAGAGGGTGGTGATAGTTGGTGTTCATCTGTTCATACTGCTCTAAGAGGGTGGTGTTATAGCTGGTGTTCATCTGTTGATACTGCTCTAAGAGGGTGGTGTTCATCTGTTCATACTGCTCTAAGAGGGTGGTGTTCATCTGTTCATACTGCTCTAAGAGGGTGGTGTTCATACTGCTCTAAGAGGGTGGTGTTTGAGGTGGTGTTCATCTGTTCATACTGCTCTAAGAGGGTGGTGTTTGAGGTGGTGTTCATCACGCTGTTCTTACTACTGTGGTGTTTTAGGTGATTCATGACTTGCGCTTTTGACATTGAGAGAATAAATGCCGGGAAGAAAACCACTCCAGGACTGTGGCTCAAGTACTGGGTACAGTTTACCAGGTGCCCCCCCCCCCCGTGTTCCAGTTGGTACGGCCCGGCATCAAGGAAACCTCGGGTCACGCAGTGGTACGGCCCGGCATCAAGGAAACCTCGGGTCACACAGTGGTGCGGCCCGGCATCAAGGAAACCTCGGGTCACACAGTGGTACGGCCCGGCATCAAGGAAACCTCGGGTCACACAGTGGTACGGCCCGGCATCAAGGAAACCTCGGGTCACACAGTGCGCGTCACCGACACTTCCATTGTTACCAGCAGGGTTAGGAATGTCACACACATTGGAGCGTTGGACCAGTATAGGTTTACAGGTTACAGGTTTACCAGTATAGCTTTACCAGTGTGTTAACCACAAGTTAACAAACGTACTGTTTCCAGTCCTCCCACCATTTGTTCATGGTTCACTGGGAGTTAAAAAAAACACTTTGGACACCCTAGAAAAAATATAATGTAATACAAACTAAAAATCAACAAGTAAAAAGAACAGCAGGCAAGGCTGCGACCCGTCTGTCTGCTCCTTAACCCGTCTGTCTGCTCCATAACCCGACTGTCTGATCCTTAACCCGTCTGTCTGCTCCTTAACCCGTCTGTCTGATCCTTAACCCGTCTGTCTGCTCCTTAACCCGTCTGTCTGCTCCTTAACCCGTCTGTCTGCTCCTTAACCCGTCTGTCTGCTCCTTAACCCGTCTGTCTGCTCCTTAGGCCGCCTGTCTGCTCCTTAACCCGTCTGTCTGTCCTTAACCCGTCTGTCTGTCCTTAACCCGTCTGTCTGTCCTTAACCCGTCTGTCTGTCCTTAACCCGTCTGTCTGCTCCTTAACCCGTCTGTCTGCTCCTTAGGCCGTCTGTCTGTCCTTAACCCGTCTGTCTGTCTTAAGGCCGTCTGTCTGCTCCTTAACCCGTCTGTCTGTCCTCCTAAGGCCGTCTGTCTGTCCTTAACCCGTCTGTCTGTCCTAAGGCCGTCTGTCTGTCCTTAACCCGTCTGTCTGTCCTAAGGCCGTCTGTCTGTCCTTAACCCGTCTGTCGGTCCTAAGGCCGTCTGTCTGTCCTACCAAGCGGAGGAGCTCCTCTCGGTCTGAGGCCCCAGCCCAGCGAGGCGAGCTGGGGGCCGGGTTTCAGACGGGGCCCTCTCCATATGATACTGGGGGCCGGGTTTCGGACGGGGCCCTCTCCATATGATACTGGTGGCCGGGTTTCAGACGGGGCCCTCTCCATATGATACTGGTGGCCGGGTTTCAGACGGGGCCCTCTCCATATGATACTGGTGGCCGGGTTTCGGACGGGGCCCTCTCCATATGATACTGGTGGCCGGGTTTCGGACGGGGCCCTCTCCATATGATACTGGTGGCCGGGTTTCAGACGGGGCCCTCTCCATATGATACTGGTGGCCGGGTTTCGGACGGGGCCCTCTCCATATGATACTGGTGGCCGGGTTTCGGACGGGGCCCTCTCCATATGATACTGGTGGCCGGGTTTCGGACGGGGCCCTCTCCATATGATACTGGTGGCCGGGTTTCGGACGGGGCCCTCTCCATATGATACTGGTGGCCCTTCACCGCGCCTGGGCGCGCTCACTCATCGCCCCCGGGCCCAACCCCCCCCCCCGACGGGGTCTTAGAACGACCAGATAAGAGATGAGGGCTATGGACGGCCACCTTATCTCCACCTTAAAGAGCATGTGATGTCCACTGTTGCACCTCACAGACAGATATGGGTGTGTGTGTGTGTGTGTGTGTGTGTGTGTGTGTGTGTGTGTGTGTGTGTGTGTGTGTGTGTGTGTGTCCCATGTATTCACCATTGACAGAAGTCAATCTCTTACTTGCCTAAAGGCCTGCAGCGCATGTACTTCTACCTGCAGACGTCAGCGTTTAGTTTACACAGAGACACTTCATCTGCCGAAGACAAAAACACCTAATGAATATATGTGGCTGCACTTAGCCCAGAAGCGGCAGGAAACAAGAGGAGAAAGTTGAGGGAACCAACGACGGTCCTTTAATAATCTGCAGCCTGTGTCTGCCTGCTCCTCTCTGCCACCTAGCAGTCTATGATTAAGGTTGCCAGGTTTAATTAGCAGATCCATCTCGCCCTGCTCTTCTCTGAGTGCTCCAGGTGTTTTGAGCGGCTCCTGGGTGCTCTACAGCCGCGCCCGCTAGGGGGGGAGCAGGCCTTCGTGCTTCCTACAATAGCTGCTTAATTGCATTTTAAAAACATTTCCCTAAAAATGCACACAGGCCTCCTCAGGCCCTCCATTCCCCCCCACATACAGCAGAGAGTGCAGACCAGAGACGTGATGAAGCCTCTTAGATGGTCAAGACCTCCAGGAGGAGAAGCTCAGATCCATCCGGCCCGATGCCTCCCGATACTGGGAGCTCGTTGGAAGTCCATGAAACTGAATCTCACCCCTGGCCTCGACGCAGGCCTACGGTAGGCCATCTCCTCCCCCCCCCCCCCCCCCCCCCCCCCCCCCCCCTCCGTGCAGGGCCCTAACCTGCTGACGGACACTCAGGAGCCCCCATCGGGAAGGCTCTCCGGTGGGGGGCCAGGGCGTAGCTACAACACACATCGACCTCCACGTCACGGAGCAGAGGTGGAGAGTTTCTGTCAAGCTTCTGAACGAGGTCAGGGAAGTTAACGGCAGACAGACGGACACGATACTGGACCACATGTTCAGCTAACGCACATGAGCAGTTGTGGTTCCATGTAGAAGCTTCCTAAAACACAAGCCACCACACAACACTGGGTCCACAGAAAGACACACATACACAATAACACAAACCACCACACAACAGCCGGTCCACACTACACACACACACACACACACACACACACACAGACCGGTGGTTAGCCTGCCCAGAGGGAAGTTCCTATCCGAGTAAAGTCCCCGAGGTTATCAGAGGTGGTGTACTGTAGCTACCTCAACCAAACACGCCTAGGCCGTCAGACTGCATTCGTAGTTCACCGAAACGTCAAACTCCACATATATACGACAACAATGCCGTCCCTAGAAGCACACGTCCATAAGGACTCCAACCTTCCGGGTCGGCAGTAACGACGGCAGGCTACTTTTTGTTGATTACAGGAGCAGAAATGTAATAATTTGAATAGAAAGGCAGTGGCCTCAATTCCCTTGGCAAAGATTCCGTCCTAATTTCTTATCTATGGGACATGCTGACTCCTGGATTCTGCTGGGGCCAGTATCCAGGCAAGAGGGCTGCGTATGTCTGTCAGGGATTGGTCGAGCCAGAGCAGAGTGGCTAGGGCACATACCAGCAGCACCGCCTCGGGCAATAACTGACAGGAGCGAGCTGAATGGCTATCTGCCGACTCCCTTCCTCACTCCTTCCCCTTCAGCCAGTGTACTTCGTCCCACAGTGAGACTTCTTCCTACAAACGGGTCACACAACCTTCTTCAGTTGTCCAAGTGTGCGCTGTATGCCTCTGCCTTGAGACGCTCCCTGGTGAAGGACAGCTTCTGGGGGCCAGAGGCTCCGGGCACGGCAGCTTACATCCTGGTCCTTCTACCCCAGGCTCCATTCAGACTAACACTGCTACCCTCCCTCTGCCACAAACAACGTGGACGACGCTGGCTGAAAGTACCCCGACGATGCCCTGGTACAACCCATTAGTCTTGGCTCTCTCTTTACTCCTCACCTCTGTGATCCATTAGTAATGCCTTTGTATCAGAACTGCCAATACCGTAGTAGGGTTGGGTTGTGATATCAGGCTAAACTGCATCCATCCAGGCCATAAAGAGATCCCTTTGTTATTGATTGATTCTCTTCAGAGTTCTTTCAAAGCTCTTTGGTGAACCATTTGTTACAAAGGGCTTGGAGCTCTGGGTCCGTTGGTCTACGATTGTCTCCGAGTGTCTGAGCGTGCTCAGTAGAGCTGGGTCTGTTGGTGTATGTTTGTGTCAGAGTTTCTGAGCGTGCTCAGAAGCAACGAAGCATCACTGCATATTAATAAGCTGGTGTTAACATCTGTATCCTCTTTCTTCCGGGGCCACTCCTAGGATTGATTAAGGCGTTTGTCTGAAACCTGTCACACAGTGGCTGGCTGAACGGCCCTCTTCAAAAGGTCTTGCTACAAAAGTTTAAATGGGATTGAGAGCATTTATTGGAAGTATTATTTTTCTGAACAAAATATATGAGTAAAGGAAACCAGGCCTTTTGTATTTATTGATTACGGGCATCTGATCGATATATTACATATATTTTTATTCCACGCTACAAAAAAAAATCCAAGAAATCCCAAATAGATCCCAAGCATGAGCTCTTTCTGAGTATCGATCAGCCGTCAATCCTGCCCTTCCTTGCTCGACACAGAGCAGGTCCGCTCCACCCGTCTGATAACCGTCCACATCTCAGCCCTGTAATGAGCTCCAAACAGGAGGACAGAGGGGCCAGTGAAACGGAGGCAGGCACACTTTCTAATGGAAATTCAGATACAATCTTCCCACAATGCACTTCTCCCAGCCTGATAATCACCCTAGGACAAGGCAGCCATTGAGAGCAGGGACTGTAATGTGGCGCACTAAACTCCAAAGCTGTCCGCTATAATTAGCTCTTTTCTCCATCAAATACACGTCTTCACTGACAACAGCCCACTCTCCTCCTCTTGTAACGCAGACCATCCACTGCAGGCCCCGGCGTCAGCCTGTCCATGCGGTGGCCCAGTGAGACGGGCATCAGCAGGTGAGACCTTTCCTCTCCAAGGCCTTTGGAGGGTTGAGGCTAAAGGGCTAAACCGTGGGAACGCTTCAGAGTGAGGGCTGTCCGCGGTGAAGTGCCCGTGATACTGCTGCCGCTTATTTAAAGCGTGTTTGACACTAACAGACCTCAATCCACTTTGCAATTACCGCTCATTTGATTACTGCACTGAGAAGAAGGGAACGGTACTTTGAGTCAAATCCCTGATTGACAAAAACGCTGTTTTACCATAAATGAGAACGAGTACGCTAAACAACCTGATTGGTCTCGCAACAGTATGAGGAGAAAGCCCACTTTGTTCCTCTAAACTCAGGGTCCTCATCTCACGCTGATGTGTGACCTGAGGCCTCCGCTGGTCCCAGCTCCACCCAGAGACCCGAGACCTGGGTCTGCAGCGGGGGCAGGGGGGGAGCCCGACCCGGCCCCCTAGGCCTGGTGCCGGGGCAAATGGCCCCACACTAAGAGGGAGGAGGAGGCCACCTGAAGAGCAAAGGGTGTGTGCGTGTGTGTGTGTGGGCGTGGGCGCGTGTGTGTGTGTGTGTGTGTGTGTGTGTGTGTGTGTGTGTGTGTGTGTGTGTGTGTGTGTGTGTGTGTGTGTGTGTGTGTGTGTGTGTGTGTGTGTGTGTGTTCACTCTACCAATGACATGAATCCCAGTCAAGGAACCCAACAATCAGACAAAAAACAAGATATATTTTTGAGGGGGGAAATCAGAGGCCAATCCAAACTAGTGGGACTTTAATTAATTAGTCCCTGCCCTCCACGTCGCTCACACTGAGACCTTTGTTTTCTGACCACAGTGTTGGCCTGTCCTGCCAGGAGATGAACCAGGGCTGACATAATAACGCGACGGATC